>NC_053161.1:81561917-81676249 GCF_016835505.1 Polypterus senegalus
ATGAATGCTGCAGGCCGGGCCACGAATGGAGAGGTTGTCCTAGGAGGGCAGAGGATGAAAATATTTATTCTGGTACTGTTCCTCGTAGGTTTGCGCAGGAGTGTCAGCTGCATTGCCGAGGCCCGACCTTTGGATCACCTTGGAGGAAGATGTCCCTTGCAGGACAGGACGCTCCAAACCATGGTTTTTTGCTGGGGTGAGAGTACTGTGGTCTATGGCCGGCTTGTCATCCCGGCCAATATTCCCAGGCCGCCAGATGGAGTCCTCCCTGCAGCATGGAGGTGCCCCGAAGACCAGCAGGGAAACATGGACAATGGAGTTTTCATCCACAACCCTGCTGGATACCACAGGGGGCGCTAGATGGAGCTCCAGGGAGGAGCAAAGAATATTATTTGCCCTACGCCCCGGGAAGTATGTCCGAGTCACATGGACAAGGGGAATGATGTGCTTCCGGGATGAAGAAAAAGAAGAGCTTTGATCTGACCCAGAAGTGCTAAGAAGTCACATGGACTCAGGGTTCAGAAGCACTTCCGGGTCACGGAGTATAAAAGGATTGTGGGAGCTGCCAGACGGCGAGCTGAGCTGGGTGGAAGGGTGGCAACGCATCTGAGAGCGGTGGAGAGTTTATTGAGAATTATTGTGTATTGTTTAATGAGTATAGTGGAGAGGAGGGTGCTTTTTGCACCGTTGCATATGAATAAAGTCAACTTTTGTACTTTTATCTGGTGTCTGGCGTATTGGACAAGGGTTCAAGGGAGTGATAGCGCCCCCTATCTGTCACAAAGGGTAATGTTAAGGAGGACCGCCAAGAAAGGAGTTCTGTTCCCACACTAAACTTCTAGGGGACAGAAATCAGTTGCCTTTTTAAGGTAATGGACAACTAACACTGGAACCTACCTCTTAAAGGTTAAATGAAGGCCTCAAGGGAAGTGACAAAATTATGGAAGCTAAATGGAGCTTCCAGTTTTGTATAAAAGTGCATTCATGAGAAGCTAGGGTTGCAAGAAAAAGAAAACTCTGTGGTGAGAAGGTACTGAGCAACCATTCCAGACAAACAGGGGGTTCAAGTCTGTTTAGTAAGGCTTGGAAGAGCAGAATGCTTTCTTGATTTGCCATTCTGCCATATTTTCACTTTCTCTCTGTCTCCCACCCTTTGTGTGTTTAACTGCAAAGTAAACAGGCTTTATTGAAGTTTTGGTCTCCTTGGCTTTTTTCCAAATGGGGAAAGACATATGACGCTATTCTCTTCTTTTATCTTAAGTACAGTGGCCTCTATGGCACACGCAAATGCATAAACAAAGAAAAACGTACACTGTGTTTATGTTCGTTGTCCTCTTAATGTATTTTTAGTTAAAAGTAAGGCAAACTTTGAATGTATTAGTTTAGAACTTCTGGCAGTGTGTTCAAACGAAGTGCCTTTCATGGATTTTTCTGCAGACACCCTGGTTTTCTTCCCACATCCCAATGGCATACTGTATGTATAAACCAGCGGTTCTCAAACTCAGGACTGTGGCCCCCATGTGGCTGCAGGTTTTTGTTCCATCCAACTTCACAATCAGCCCGTCATTTTACCTCTTATTGATCTCATTTCATCTCTGCAGGGTTGGCTCCCACCTTGCGACCAGTGCTGATTGGATAGGATTTTATTTCTCTGTGACCTGACACAAAGTCATCATGAAGGTTTGGGGCAGCCATCCATATATCATATATCCTGGCTGCAAAATTGTTTAAATAATTGTGATATGTTCATAAGTCAGAGTCCAAAACCGAGCTGAAGTCTTTGAGTTAAGATGGCAGCTTTATAGGCCGGTTAAGGAAGTGACGTCGTCTCTAGGGCCGGAAACGGAAGTGATGTCTTCTGGCCCGGAAGCAACATCATTAGTGGCGCCAGAACCTGGTGGGATTTCCCGAGAGTGGTCAGCAAGGAATCGAGAGAGATAGTTAATGTACCCTGGTCTGTCGTGGAATTACTATTACATAAGCCCTTTAGCTGTCTTCTACTCGCACGTGTGTGACAGACCCTAAACTTGGGTGTATGGGATAGAAAATGGATGTGTGGATGGAAAGCTTAGATTGATTTTAGTCACAAAACAAGCACCACTCTTCTGCCAGATAACAAAGTAATGCCTCTTCTAGTCTGTTGCTTTTTGTTCAGTTTGTGAGACTGGGACTTTAGCAAGGTAATACTGCAGACTCTGGTTTTAGATACTGAGAGCTTGTCAGACAAGATCAGTTGTTTACATCAGATGACCTTAAGGGTAGTTCCCTTAAGTGAGGGGGTCTGAGAATACAAACGATCAAAACATGAGGCATCTGGGGCCCTATCTCGGCAGCTGACAGCTCGGTGAGTTAAAGGGTCAAAAGGTCCTTGTGTCTCTGTGCTGCCACTATTTCAATGTGGTTTGTTGAAGGCATTAAGTGTGTGGATTCTGAGATTTAGCAGAGCTTCAGTAGATTCGCTGTAGAAAGTGCTTCTTTGGAATTATTGAATGTTGAGAACTAGGGTCATGTGTTATGGTTATAAGAAACAAAAACTGAGCCCTTGTCTTACTGAATACAGAACTGAAGCACACTCTTTAATTATTAGGAATATTTGTGGAATGGATTCCTCCTAAAACCTAATAACATTCTAGCAAGTCAAAGATCTCACTGGAGTCCAGATGTGGTTGGTTACACAAGGCAGACATTAGAATAAGGCAGGAAGAATTAAAAAGACAACCTCAGTAAGGGTGAGATTTGAACCAGCGCATTCGGCAATTCAGCAACAGATTTTCTGACTACCTACTAAATTCGTTAGTTGGGAATTAAACCAAGAATGAGGAAATCAGAAATAAGACATGAGCCACAGAGACATTTAATACGAGTGAGAGCCACAGCTAACCCAAACAAAGTGTCCTGTAATAGCTGAATGACCTCTCGCTCGTCTGACATCAATCTCCAAGTTCCTCAAGACTCTTGTAGTCTGTGTTAGCAGTTGGTTCAGATTCTATTTGTGAGGTTCTACAGCCAAGCTGAATATTTCAGCCTAATATAGTAAGTGCTTTTTTCACTAAATATGTCTCCTAAAATGATGACTGAAAGAGGCATTCGAAGAGAAAACAGCATTAGTTTTTACTACTTGAGAATTCAGATATGATATATTTGTTATATATGGTATATTGATCAACATTTATGGTTATTCATTTTATTTTGAAAGAGACACACAAATATTTTAGATGCAATTTTTTGGGGGATTTTATTGATTTTATTAAAATCAAATGACATTCCATACAAATAAGTCAAGTTTTACAAGACTTGATTCGAAACAAATCAACCCTCACCCATTAGAAAGAGAGCTAGGCAAGCAGAGTAAAACTTTAAGCTATCAAAAATAAATAAGTAAATAAATTAATAAATGAATAAAATAGTGTAAAAAAGGGGGAGAGAATCTGCTTCCTCAATTAAAATGCTTATTCTAAATGTTATCGAGCAAGATAAATCCACATGAAATAGTGACATAAAAAGAGAAAGATGCAAATTTGATGAAGTGTCTAAATTTAACATGGTTTCCTAACTGTTACAATCTGCCACTAAACTAAAGCTAATAGGGGATGGAAACTGTCCAAAAAATACAAATATTTTAATTAATCTTTTACTGTAAGTTAAAGTGCTAACAACCAAAAGATAAAAGGTTCACAACAACAGCATTTATTTCTATAGTACATGTTCATATAGAGAATGAGATCAAAGTGATTTACAAGATGCCAAATAAAATGTTGCAAGCAAAAAAAAACCAAAACAAATTTGAAATATATAAAAATAAGAATGAATAAATGGCATACCAAAAATAGTAGATAAGAATTAATCAATATCCACTGACATAACACAGATGCCCAAGTAGCAGGAAAAGTGGAATCCTTATGTACGTGTTTGTTTTTAAGTCTCTAAGCCCGATGCTAAGGTAAGATGGTCAAGAAGGACGTAAAACAAAAACTAAAATACCAAATAATAAATACAAAATTCAAAAGTAGAAAAAAGAAGAAAAAGAATAGAAAAATATAACCAAAGTTTCAATAACAAAGCCACAAATCCAAAAGCGAAACTCTCAAACCAAGTACAAGCAAAAAAAACAGAAAACACGGAGAAAGAAAAAGCGGAAGCACGTAGAGATTCACACACACAGAGCAAAAGATCAAATGCAAAACAAAGCATTTAACGTGCTACTTTAATTACGATGTGATTTGAGAAACTGGTTAATTAAACGATTTTAAGATGAAGTTTATGATGTTCTACTTCAATAACAAAATAAACTCTGTGATTAAAGTGGAAATGTCGATATTGAAGTTGACATTTCGTGATTTTTTCCTACTGTGTGCCTTTTTTATTCCTCTGTACCCTAATAAGCTTTCATATGACACTCAGACGATGGGCTACAACTCGCCTTTTCACGGCGACTTTGATATGTGACAACTTCTTTTTATTTTGAGCATTGTGCGACTATGTCAGGCGATCAGCTTCCTTTTGTTGTTTATACCACTGTTTAAACCAACAAATAGTATGTTTTCCTTTGCCTCCACTTGGTATTCGCTGAAATTCTTCCATTTTCCCCTCTTGCTTTTCCCATTATCTTATCACAGAATGCTGAGCTTAAGGGCTATTTACAGTATATTAATTTACATATTCAAAGAGGTGTAATTCTGGGAGGAGTTGGGGTGGGACAGCACGCACGTGCACTAGAGTTACTTTTCACACTGACTGGGATTTATGGAGCGGAAGAACGTGGAAGTTGGAGTACTCACAGATTCCTGCATGTGGATTTTTCTGTGCGTAAGCACATTACGGCTTTTATGCTTACGTCATGTTATAGTGCAAATTCTACGCACAGCGTTATGCATGAGGCCCCAGGTGTAAAGGCAAAATAGACAATCATAAACGGTTTGGGGCTCCCCGAAAGCAAACCCCATATATTGAAAGACGCAAAAAAGTGCATATTAAGTGCAAACTGTTGAGACTTCCCGTTATTTTTCAAGGAGTCTGTCCAAGATGGCTATGTTTCCTTTTTTGATGGTTTCTGGGAGGAAGAGGTGGGTCCAGGAGTAACAACCCCAGAAATGATGTCATGGTTGAAGGCACATCAACCTTCTTTTCTGCAGAGGAGAAAGGAGGAGATAAATCGTTACTGCTTAGTGCCCTCATGTGCTCCGGGGGAGTAATGTAATTATTCAGGCCCTTAATTTGTTCCCCAAATTCATGTGTGTGACACAGGGAATTACTGAACAAAATGGACACAAAACTGAACTAAGCAAAATAAGAAAAATACATTAATGATTGTTAATGTAACTCAGAAACTATACTGAAAAAATACAGTAGTACTGTATATAAAGTCTCCAGAATGACAGAATGACTTTGTAAAAATAATAATGATAAATAAAAAAAACACATAAAACAACAAAACTTGGGGTGAGACCAGTACAACACCATGACAGTAACGGAGTGAGTGAAAAGATCAGCAACCAGAACAAGGGTGCAGGACAAATTCAAAACAAACTCAAAGATGAAAACAGTTCTACCAGAATAAAATATAAATAGCAGGCCATGAAGGAACTAATAATTTAGAAAGGGCCAGGAAATAAACAGTCAAAAAGGAAAGCAAGGGTTGATACTAACAAGCCTCATTATACTGGCAACAAAATGTCAAAATCTAGCCAGAAGATCAGAATCTGAGATTCTTTGAGGAATATCCACAATTTTGGATGTCACACTCAGTTTGAGGTTGGACTACTCACTGTCACGTCATGTCCCTAGTGACTGAGCAGCACTTCTGGACTATAAATATGCAAAATGGTGTAGTTGTAAGGACCAAAACATAACATATATAAAAACTGATTAGTAAAATATCATATCTAGAAACAGGAGAAGAACATATTTACTTTTTCGATATATCAAACTCCCCTCTCCAAACCACTTTCTGATACTCAAAGAAAATTTTAATTAAAGATTCATTCATTTTTCAATGCACAAAATATATCAAAAACATGCAAAGAAGTCAAAACCTAAAGAAAATATTTTCTTTAAGGGAAATTGCTGGAGAAACTAGCTTTACTTTACTTTAACAAACAAAGCCAAGATGATTCCACCCTAATAAATAAGATGGCCTCCAAGATGTTACACATGACGTGCAACCAACCCAAAGAACTTGCCATTAAAATACGGATGGCATGTTTCTGATTTATTTCTTAACTTTTGGATGTCTTGTATTTTTTTTGTCAACCTGACACTGACACCTCTGTTTACTTTAGTGAGCACCATGATTTTGTCAGTTGGCTTTGTGGATGTTGCAGTAATGTTTGTGAAGATGACCTGCATTGCTGTTCATGTGGCCTGTGCCCTCTGACCACAACTCACTTCACTTATACAAGATGGCAGTGAATGCTACAGATATGAAAACAAACAAATGCCAGTGCTAGTGAGAGGGGGGATAACCAGTTACCTTTACGATACGATTTGAACTTTGGATGGTTGCTGAATATAACTTTGGTTAAGACTATCGACTTACTCTGCCCATTTGAAATGTTGTATTTAATCTCTGGTTCTTCACTTCTGCCAAAGGTTGTTTCACAACACCAATACTCAACAAGTCAGAGGTGTTGATATCAGAAACAAGGGACGTCGAAGGATTTACAAATGAAAAAAAGAAAGGAAAAAACATTGCAGTTTCAGTATGATTTGGAACAAATAAGTCTGGGTCCCTAAACTTTGCATGTTTTAATCTTTTAATGTACTGGTTTTGAGCCACCATGCAATTAGTATAGTGACACAAAAGACAATATGCAAACTAAAGTTGTTAGTGGAGCATAATTTGGTAAAAAAACTGAGATATGGGTGAAGATCCATATCTTAAAGAGAGAAAAACAAAAATATGACTCTGAATTGGAATATTTGGAAAAAAGTAAAGGATTGCTGTGAGTGAGCTGAGAAGGCTTTGAGTAGAAGGGAGGATGCAGCAGAGAGCCAGAGGTGGGGTGGTTCTCCAATAGCCAAAACTGCATGTCAGTGAAATTTTATAAGCTCTATCAGTGAGGCAGTGACTACCGCAGATTAAAGCAGAGGTAATGGTGCAGGGTCACTTTCGCCTAGTTAGGAGGATCTGCAAATTCACTGTGCCAAACACTATAAAGAGTTCAAGTAGAATGGATACAGAAGATACTAAGGTGACGCTGGTTAATCGAAGGACTTTAGAAGTGTTGTTGCTAGTCTGAAGTTAGGCGGTGCAATCCAGATTTTTAGAATAAAGGGTGGGAAAGCACCAAATGTTCAAGAAAGGTATTATTTATGAGAAGGGAACATGAAGTTGTGGAAACAAAACCAGAGGTAAAAAGTGGAGAGGAGATTCATGCGAGAGAATATCAGGTTAAAAGATTAGGTGAGCACCTCCTTGGTAGAAGCTGACTTCTAATAGCATAATTAATGGCATGCTGTCCTCTAGGTTAGAACTCATTGGGACGTCAAGCTCATTCAAACAACATCCACTTAGATCTGGAGGATAACAATGAATATGAAGTCTTAACAAACTGTGAAAGGATCAGATTTGACACACTTAAAAAGGTTTGGGAAAGCCACCCACATATTATCCCTGGCTGCAATGGGTTTGGTTTTGTAGACAGAAGTGTCTCTGTTGGAGTCCAGACATGAACTGCTTGAAGTTTGGGAAGATGGTGGTTTTAACTGATAAGACTGGAAGTGACCTTCTTCTGATGTCAGCCTTGGCGTTGGAACCAGAAGTGACGTCAGCTTGGGCGCTGGAAACTGTAATGTCAGCCTGGGCGCTGGACACTGAAAGTGACATCAGCCTGGGCTCCAGAACTGGAAGTGACGTCTTCAGTGATAAGTCAGACAGGTTTTCCGTGGCTGGTCTGCAGAGATAACAGGGTACGGTTTAGTGCACCCTACTACCCCCTGGCCAGATGTGGAATTGCCTTTGCTTGGTCCATACAACGTCCTCCTACTCGCACATGCACGACAGGACACATAGACTAGATCTCTAGCTTTTGTTCTACTTTCTTATAAAATTGTAAAAATTAGTTAGAGAAATGCTCTAAAAAGTCTTAGGTCACATCGTCTACAACTCTGTGATGGCCAGTGTAATTTTCTACAGTATGGCATGCTAGGCAGATAACATCACTTCAAGTGAGGCCCACCGAATTAACAAGCTACTTAAAAGTACAGGCTCAATTATGGGACACGCTCTGGAATCCCTGAAGGCAGTAGTGAAGGAGAGAATTAAAACAAACTGAGTGCCATTATGAACCCTGTTAGAGCTCAGTGCAGCATTTGACACTGTCAGACATGACATTCTACTGTCCAGAATGGAGAACATGCTGGGTATCTCTGGCACTGCCCTCCAGTGGTTCAAGTCCTATCTGACTGATAGGCAAGAGTTTGTTAGTCTTGGCAACAGCAGATCCAGCTCGGCGCCAGTCACACAAGGAGTTCCTTAGGGCTCTGTCCTCGGCCCTCTTCTCTTCTGTATTTATATGCTTCCCCTTGGCCATATTATTCGTAGCTAAGGACTGGGTTATCATTTCTATGCAGATGATACTCAACTCTATTTCAATGTTAAAAGTGGAATTTCATCAGAGCTTTCTCAGCTCACAACCTGCCTCCGTGAAATTAAAACCTGGATGGAGCAGAACTCTTTAAATTTAAACTGCAACAAAACTGAACTCCTGCAAATTGGGACTAAATTGCAAATTAATAAAATGAGCTCCTTCCCAGTCCATCTTGGAGGTGACCCTCATCAGACCTGCCTCTACTGCAAAGAATCTTGGTGTTATTTTTGATTCCTCCCTTTCTTACTCCACCCACATAAATCACATTAAGAAACTTTCTTACTTTCACCTCCGTAACATATCCCGTGTTTGCTCCTTCCTCTCCTTTTCTAACACTGAGAAACTTGTCCATGCTTTTATCACATCCCGCATAGATTATTGTAACTCGCTGTTGGCAGGTGCCCCTTCTAATCTTATATCTCAGCTCCAGCTTATTCAAAACTCAGCTGCAAGAGTCCTTACTCGAACCAGCAGCAGCGAGCACATCACACCCATCCTGCTCCGTCTTCACTGGCTCCCTGTGTCTTACAGAATCAAATATAAAATCCTACTAATAACCTACAAAGCCTTAAATAACCTTGCGCCAATCTACATCAGTGACCTCCTCCATCACTATGTGCCTGCTCGCTCACTAAGGTCATCTGATTCTGGCAATCTTGTTGTGCCCCACACTAATCTACACTCCATGGGTGACAGGGCCTTCAGCTGTATAGCGCCCAGACTCTGGAATGACCTACCGAAATTAATTAGATCAGCTGACTCCATGAATTATTTTAAAAAACAACTCAAAACTCATCTGTTCAGGAAGGCTTTAAGCTCTACTTGACTTTATTACCCTTTTCTCAGTTTACCTCTCTGTCAAGATGCTCATGTAACCTGTGTGTGTGTGCTAGACCATCAATTATGTTATCTGTTATGCTTTCTCTGAATTTACTGTCTTAATCTTCTTTATTTATTTATCTGGTTTAGTACAATGCTATATACTGTATACGCTGCTGTTCTTTCTTAAACTCTGTGAAGTGCTTTGAGCATGGGAAAGGTGCTATATAAATAAAATGTATACAGTAATTATTATCATTATTAACCCTGATCTTTGCTTTTTCTTTTAAAAGCACCACAAAATACAGAGACACTTTTGAGCTATTGAATAAAATAAAGGCTAAAACTTCTTCTTTGGGAGGCTTTTCTTTTATTTGTTGGCCTGATGAACCTAAGCTGATCATCTGCAAGGACTTCTAAGCCTTCAGTGACATCCTGACTTTTAAGCTAAAGGCACGGAGTTCTTAATAGGCCTTTCTCCCTTTAATGAAAGGCCTTTTAGTGAGTACCATAATTCGAGGTGCCTCCTAGTGACACTCCTTAAAATACTGGGATTGTCCTTCAGTGTTTCTCATTTTCTACCTGTTGTGTTTCAATGGCTATTCCAAACATCCTCTGGCAAAGCATGCAGTAGCAACACATAATGAGATCCATAGGAGTGAAGACAACACCTAGCAACAGCACACACCTCGGAAAAACTTGTCAAATGTAGGGACAGAATTATATTCTGGTTTTGCACTCCTGTGAAACAATCTGTGTAATGTTAGAAAAAATCTTAACACTGGTATCAGGGTTAATAACACAATCCAAGACATAAACTAAAATTCAGTCATTACCAAAAAAAAGCCCATAATAAGTCTTTGAATCATCACTAGTATTTTCTGTGAGGTCTTTTGTAAGGTTTGACCCAAATTTTGTAGGCATCTTCTGAAAAGGTGGCACCCAACTTAATAAGCATCAGATGCAATGTCACACTTAACCACTTTGGTAAATGATTGGATTGTTATCACTGTATTTAATATTTACTTCATATTTGGTACACTGTATTAACCCTTGAGGTTAAATTACCTTTTCGCATGACCCTTTTGGGTCAGAGCATAGGGTAAGCCATTGTACAGCAGGCATCCCTGAAGCAACTTTCAGGTTAAGGGCCTTATTCCCTTCTGGAAGTAACAGGATTTGAACCAGCAACCTTCTGGATATCAGCACAGATTCTTTGCCTCAGAGCTACCACCCCACCATTAAGTCCTAAAATAAGCTTGTTTGGACAAGCAAGTCCAATATGACATTGATGAATATTTTAAATTCTTTCTGTGACCATACTATGACATGGATCACTGTTTATCAATCAGTCAACCTTTATTTTACGTACCAGCCCATGGCAAGTTCTTGGATTTCTGAGACGGTTAACTGGTACCTTTTTAACATATATACACTTACCACTCCAAAGGTATACAATACTTTTGTGTTCAAAATATAACAATGAAAACTTTTTTTGAGTGGCAGGAATAAGCTTATGTACATACGCATGATTTATGCACAAGATGAATTTGACATCTTTGCTGATAACAACATCGACTCTGTACTGCAATGATATGCTCGGTTGCCTCCCTTGTTGCTGCCTCTGCCTTGATATTCCGCACTGTGCCATGGACTCTCACCTAGCTTATTCCCGGCCTGCACATTCATGCTGCTGGATCTGACTCACACCTCAGGTGGGGTTACAGACGACACCATCTGCCTCCTTTATCTCCATTCTGTGAGCCAAACCAAACTCACTAGTGGCTACATACTCAAGACAAAGGATTTTATCAGAGGTCTTCAAAATACTTCCAGGTAGGTGCTCTCTAAATGTTGCTAGACCCTGAACAGGCTTCTTTAATGGTCGACTGGTAAGCCCCAATGATTCTGCTACATGTCTTTTCTTTTGTTACTCCTGACCTTCTTTATAATTTGAGGTCTATTTTTCCAAACTTATTGCTTTATGTTTTCATGACGTTCTCATATTACTTTATAAAAATATTAAATTAAGTACAGCAGTTAGGATATAGCGGGATTGGATAATGGATAGATGGATGCATGAAATAACTAATCACTCTAACATATAATAATTTTGGATCTGCAGTACACACAATATCCATAACAGATGATTATTGCTTCTGGGGAGGCTGCACAATGACTTCTAGGGTGCTCTAATGTACAGGTACTTGAACTTGTGTGTGTGTCTCACTGCATTTTATTGTGACTTTGTATGAAGGAGCTTCCTTTCTTAGAGGATTCATTGCCCAAGGTATTACTGCATTAATAAAAGCATATCTACTGTATATAGTAAAACATTAAAGAAGAATACAATTGTCAATAAAATGAACCAGTGTCTGATTTTGAAAGGAGTATGGCTATAGAAAAAACAGAAGCAATATGACAAGTTAGGCTATTGATGGTAATGACTATGGGTGTTTTAACTTATCTCTCTCTTTCCCTCTACTTTTCTTAGGTGTAAAATACAAACTTGTGACAGAGGATTTTATTTTATTCCAAGAAAATTACACTGCTCTCTAGCAGCTAGTTTAATCTGGGAGTTAATCACACAATCTTGCTGACTAGCACTGTAAATGAATGCAGTAAGATGCTGTGTAAAGGGGCTCAGAGTTACTTATGTTGACTCTTGTGTCTGTTTTTTAAAGAATTCTGGCAATTTTCTGTAGGAATAACAGGTGATTCAGTGCCTAATGAAAATCTGAAGTGACATGCTTTAAGAACTAATTACTCGGCAGTGACAAATGAAATCTGAAATCTGGGGAAAAACCCTCTTTCTTTGTTGGACTGGCATCTCATCCATGTTGTTTTTACCTTGGACCCATTGATACTGGGATAATAAGATGGATTGATGGACTTGGCTTTGCAATTTCAGAAAACATAAAAAGAAGCCCAAAACACATCATCTCCTTTAGACTGCTTAAGGTATTTCTGCGAGCATTATTTTCACTGCCATGATCAGCACTTGAATAAGCCATCAGTGGTGCATGACAGTGATGGGGGCAGAGGGCATGAAAATATGGGCTTGCCTAGTCTAATCTGATCAAAGTCCAGAGAAGTTTTTAAAACATCTGAAAACATTTTCTTATAGTTGGTTTTTAGTTTTTATTTTCTAAACCAAATAGAAGGAAACCCTTAATTATAACTTTATTGGATTAGCATTCGCAATAAAGAAAATGTCCTCAAATGTACACAAATTTTACCATTACTCCTTACAAACCTGCAGATCCCTCTGCTACCATTAATCTTTATGTATCCGTATGGACATCATCTTTTCAAGTCTTTCTTTCCATAGTCATACTCATTAAATAGTCTAACATGGTCACCAGGTCCACCCAGCTTCAAACTAGCAGCCATCAGTCTGCTGGAAACCAAAAATGCAAATCTTAATTTATGACAAACAATGGTGACTGAGATGGATGAGTAATTATACATGCACCCTTCAGTACTGACGTTTGGAACAAATGGCACCTCCACTGATCTGATTATCAGTGAATTCACATCATGGGCTGGACAGACTCTCATGATCTTCCCTTGATAATGTGCCGGTTTTACCAGTATCGGAGGCGGCAGGTATTGTACTCTTCTGATAAATGTGATATACCGAGTTTCTGTTTTCGTTTAAATGCTCCTTTCTAAGTGGTGTCATTTTGCTGTGTATTCACACCAGGTTTATAAACACTGTTGTCTTGTACAGTACTCACCTCACTGGTAAAGATGAATTCCATTTTCTTCATGGACGGCTTGCACTGCCATTATCTTGTTAACACAGCTGGAGTTTTGTTTTTTAGTTCTGTTTCTCCGTGCCTTTCTTAAACAGCCGGAGACTGCTGTAAATTGATCTTCACCGGCTTTGTCTGGAATTCGGCTCAGCTGTGCTTGCTGTAGTCAGCCCTCTTTATTTCTCTTTGTCATATATCATGCAAGCAGCAAGTGCTGCAGTAGAAGGCTGCCTGCAGTTCTTTGGCTGTTCCTGGTAAAAACAAACAAAATTATAATAAAACAATAGGGACATTTATGAAAACGACATGTATAGGGGAGTATTGCAGGTTTATTTCTTTAATTTTTTTGAATTTGAAGATTTTGGAGTTGCCTGTTCCTACTCACATTGTAGCCACAGCTGAACCTGAATATGGTGGTAATGCTAACAATGAAATTCAAGCGGTTTATAATTTAAGATCAACTTGAGCCATCTGCTCTTACCAAAAATTCAATTTATTTCTTCCTTTAAAATGTTGCATTAATGTGACAACTCCAATATGACAAATACAGTATATCAATACAAAAATGTAGTGAAAACTTTTAACTTGGCTATTTACAAATACAATCTATCAGTTTGTTTACAACACCATCAGAATGCTATTAACACATAAATGAAGAGGAGAAGGAGTGAAACAATGCATTGCACCACATATTTATAGAAGTACACATCACATAATCACCATTACAATTAAACTCCAAGAAACTGTAAATTTACAGAAGTGTGAAGACAAACTCAGTCTTTTAAAAGTCAGGATGTGTTTGTTAAAAACAATGTCATTGTTTGCTATCCTTCATCCTCATTGGTGGTCTGCCGTACCCTCTGTCCACTGTTTTTTGTTTGACCCTTTGGGTTTGATTCCATTCCACAGCATTTTACTTAACTTCTTCTTCGAGCTTTTGGTTGCACTCTCTGTCTACCCTCAAGTATGTCTCTCATCAGACTTCCAAATTTTACAACGTCTTCAGGCAGTAGCAGGCAACTGAGCATGTTTCTTGATGCTAGTACTGTAATTATTTTCATTGATTTCCTTGTTGTCATTCTAACAAGCTCTCGATGTTTCTCAGGATTCAAACTGGCTACCATACTGATCTCAGAAAGATCTATGCAAACATAATGCAATCTTCATGGAAGCACTTTTTACTGTACTGTGAAAAAGTATTTGCCCCTTCCTGATATTCTCAAATTGTGTTTGTCACAGTGAATGGTTCCAGATCTTTAGGTGAAATTTAATACTGGATAGAGAAAACCTGAGTAAACTTGTAACACCATTTCGAAATTGCTACTTAAAATACATAAGTAATAAAGTTGTCCAACATCCGTACCACCCATTTGAAAATGTAATTACCCCACAGTTACCCACCCACACAGCTGACCAAAGTTAATAAATAATTAGACTCCACTGACTGAACGGCTGATTGCACCCAGCCCTGTTGAGTCCAATCCTCACCCATATGATGACCCTGTCAATGGGAGTGAAAAGTCACCACAAGGTTTCTAGAAGAACACTATACTTCAATCAAAAGAAATTCCAGAACAGCTTAAGAGAAATGTTGCTGAAATTTACAAATCAGGGAAAGTTTACAAAGCCATGTCCAAGGCTCTGGAACTCAGCTTTACCACAGAGAGAGCTCCAAAGTGAGAACATTTCCAACAGTGGTGAATCTGCCCAGATCCACAGCAATGACTCATTCAGGAAATCACAGAGGATCTCAGATGAACATCTAAAGAACTGCTGACCTCTCCAGCATCAGCTGAGGTCAATGCTCATGACTGCATGATAAGGAAGAGAACTGAGTAAAAATTAAACTCATGGGAAAGTAGCAAAAGGCAGAAACCTCTGCTATCCAAGAGGATCACCATTGCTCATCTGGCTTTGCAAAGAAACCCTCAGAAGATACTTGAGCCTTTTGGAAGAATGTTTAAAGGACAGATGGGCCTCAAGTAGAACTCTTTGTACAGCAACAGGTCCCACTATGTCTGGCGTAAAGCTAGTATTCATCTGTAAGAACATCATATACAGTATATACAGTAATATGGGGTTGGTAATGTAATGGCATGAGAAATGATTTGCTGCCACAGGTCCTGGAAGACTTTTTTAATGAAACCATGAATTCAGCATCTTACTAGAATATTCTTCAGGAGAATGTGTTGTCATCTGTTTGTGACCTGAACTTGGAGTGTAATTGGGTTACGCAGCTGGACATTAGCACAAAACACAAAAGTAAGTCTTCAAGTGAGTGGTTTAGAAGAAACAAAATTAAAGTTTTGTGGTTAGAACTGAACAGCTGATTGCAACCCAGCCCTGTTGAGTCCAATCCTCACCCATATGCTGACCTTTTCAATTGGAGTGAAAAGTCACCATAAGGTTTCTAGAAGAGCACTATGCTTTAATCAAAGGAAATTCCAGAAGAGATTAGGATAAATGTTGCTGAAACCTACCAATCAGGAAAAGTTTACTAAGCCATATCGAAGGCTCTGGAACTCAGCTTCACCACGGAGATGCAAAGAAGAGTGGGCTACAATGTGAAGGACTGATACCAAATTATATGAAATGATTAGTTACATCCATTGTTACTATTAGTGCAGCAAGCATTGAAACTGTGGGAGCAATTAACTTTTTAACATGGTTGACAGAGTGTTGGATAACTTTTTCCTTTGAATAAAGAAAGTAGTGATTTAAAAACTGTATTGTTTGTTCGCTCAGGCTCCCTTTTCTGTGATCCTGCATTGGGTCTAGGGGTCTGAGACCTTT
The DNA here is from genome assembly GCF_016835505.1 of Polypterus senegalus. NCBI lineage: Eukaryota > Metazoa > Chordata > Cladistia > Polypteriformes > Polypteridae > Polypterus > Polypterus senegalus. The sequence continues at coordinate 81,577,876 of NC_053161.1, forward strand.
TATTGTGTAACATATGCAAAAGCAGAGGATATAAGGAAGGGGACAAATACTCAAATACTACACAGCTCTGTGGTTTATAATAAGGTAAAAAAGATCGGTATCTGACACCTAATATGAAAGGGTGCAACTCAAATGAAAGAAGGGGCAGGCAGAGTCAAAGTCAAATCACAAATGACAGTAGGGACCAAAATAAGCAGAAAGAATTGAGCATCAAAGTCTAAATGCAGACTCAGAATCATAGTCAAAGTAAAAGCTACAAGGAGGTTGTAATTAGCTTCGGTCTTTGCCACTAAATAACCCAAAATGTAAAGTTTGTTTCTCACATTTGAATTCAACACACAGTTAATTTGTATTGTGCATCACTGTCTTTAAATAGAGACCCCATCATGTGACCGACAATAGACGTTGTTTCTATAAGTTACCTGGCCGTCACTGTCAGAAAAAGACCACAAAACAGCGAGGCTCACAGCAAAAAAATATTTTAAAATAGTACTGTGATGAATCTGCTCGCATAATGCTAAAAAACAGTATTACAAACAGTGTTAATACCAAATGCAAATATACGAAAGGTACAAAAATGAAAACAAAAGGCCCATTAAGAAAGATTACAACAGGGTACGGTGTGGTGATGGCACACAATACATGTAATGGGATGGGAGTCATCTTTCCTATAAAAAAAAGGAGTGTAGACACAATATAATTGCCAGCTCGTTTGAACTAATTATGAAGCATGACTTTGACATTTTCATGTTCCATTAGGTTAGCAAACCTGCCGTGTACCCTCAAGAGGTTTATTTCCACCAAGAAAGTTGGTAACTGGTGTTTTTGCTTTCCTCTCCTTTATGTAAATCACTTTTTAAACTATTGAAATCCATTTTTGTTTTACTTTTTGTTTAAATTCATAGTTGTATTCATATAGGTATATGCTTTACAATTAATAATTTACAGTTACTGCATTATACTGTAGTTTTAAATTTGTACTCTGAACCTGTCCTCAGTGAAAAGTAGAATGGAAAAAAGAATTTGAATTGGAATGGATCTGTGTTTTTTTACTCCCTTATGTATGTGTTTATATGTCTCTTTTGGCATCCTTTAAACACACCTTTTGTGCTTCTTTTTGGGTTTTTTAAACATTGTATTTGTTTTTCTTTTTGCTCATTAGGATCTAGTTGGTTTATGCAGGCACTCTTGCATGGATTTATGGCTGTATAGGGCAATGGGCCTAATTTATAACACTATGTGTGGATTTAAATGTGAAATTAAGTGTAAGGCAAAAAATATGTTTTATAAAACTTGGCATACATACATTTCTACACAATTTACCCTTTTTAAATCACAGTCATCTTGTAAATACAGTATATGGATGTGAAAGCACCTGGAACCTCACCTGGTTGCCACCCTGAAACAAGCATATATGGACTCTGTTAATCAATCTCTTGCATAAGCAATAATGATGCTGCAGAATTTTATTGGCTGGTAGAGCAGCCTCTCTCCTACCGCAGCAAGTCTTATGTTGCCATAGCTGAGCATGCAGGAGCACCTGTGTTCTGGGGGTTGTGGAAAGGCGTAAGGTGCCAGTGTCTGAGAGGGTAGCATATAATGACATGATTGCTGTCACAATAAATATAATTGGCCATGTGAAAAAGCGAGGGATCAGCCAGTTACCTTACCAACAAGCCAGCCACTATGTACAGTGCCATCAATTCTGCCTCAGAAGAAATGAATCATGGATTGATCAAAGCCACCAAGCCATAGTGTTTGTCAGTCTCATCTTGGCATCACAGATGCCTTATATATTAATGGAATGTAACTGTTTACTGTTAAGAAAAGAATCTTCATTCTCGCTAGGTGCCCTTATTTCAATATAAGTGCAGAAAAGTGCTCTGATTATGTTAGGAAAACCACACAGTGCTGCAAATTGCCTTTTGATTTTGGAAAACACATGTTATGTACACCCACACCATATGACAACTGGTTGCATTGTTGGTTGATTAATGACTTCCTGCACTGTGAGCATGATGCAATAAAGCTTAGCTGAGATATTCCTGACCTGTTGGCCACTTCATTGATGACAGGTAGCTAAAATTCAGTCTGTACATCATCTTCATTGTTTTTAAGGTTTAATCTGTTTATCACATCAATACACATTATAATAACAGCTTGGTGGTATGAATTATTATACACATGAGCCATTATTTAGCTGGTTTCACTGCATTTCCCTACTTGATTAAGGGATTAATTATTTCCCAGTTTATCCAAAATGTTGTGTACGGATGTGTCAGAGTTGCCGTATACAAGTTGCCATATACAAGTTCTCTTGTCAAGTTTGTTTTAATAAATCTTGACTTTTAATTGGAAGGGTGCAAACACACATTTCAGGCTTCTTTTTGTGCGTATGTAAGTTTTATAAATTAACTCCAGGGAGGTAAAGCAAGTCCTTGAGGACTCATCCACACATCTTTGTAAATTTCGTTAATTTTCCAAGCTAGTGTTAGCAATTTGCACACTTCCTACTTTTTTGTCCAGTCTTCCTGTGGCTATTGAAATCCAAGACCACTCATTGGTATGCTTCTTTGCCTCTAGAAAATTTATTTTTTAAATTTTGTGCCAGCTGAGTCCTGTAATATCTTGGACCTCAACTATCTTTAAAAAAACTACTTACTCCTTAACTGGCCTGTATTTATTCTTTCACTGTCTTTCAAGTTCTCATTTCAAAAGTATTTGCTTCTTTCTGCATTCTTCTTTTATTGCACTGACCATTCTTCTGAAACACACAACATCATACAATCTTGCACTTTTGTTTTATTGATCTCTTTAATAAGCTCACTTTATAATTGATTAGCTCTATTTAATATATATTTAACCACTGTAATTTTGCCTTTTATTTAATCCTCATTTTTTATGAAATTTGCAACTCTAAGGAATTACAACATTTCATTTGTTAGACTTTCTCTCCATCTACTATTAGTATAACTTATTTACTCTTCATTGTGTGATCCCTGTCTTATTATAATGACTTTTGTTTCATGAGTCATATGTTTTGCCATCAGAACAAATGGCATTTAACAACTTTTCTTATACTCGAGTCCCGGGAATATCAGTTACTCTCTGGAATTATTGTCACTTCTTGTCAGACTACTGGCATCTACAGCACTAATGCAGATAATCAGCTATTAGAATACTGAGGTTTGGTACACAAAAATGAAATTCAGGTGTCCAAGAGATAATCAAAAATTAAACGCTTGGAACTAAGCAGAGCATTGAGCACAAAAAAAGAAACAAAATAATAAACAATGCTCAAGATAATAGTATGGCCACCATAGATGAAGTTTCTTTAGTACAGATTAACATAAAGAAGGGAATACAAAGCCCACCAGTTAAACCTATTATAATTTTATGATACCTGTTTGTATCATTGTAGATGAGTACAAAAAAGAACATTAAAAAAAAGGTATCTTTTGTAAAATTACTGCATAGAGACAAAAGAATACTTGGTTCACCAGCTGGTGTTCCCCATTTAATGTCCGGGTTATTTGTGCAGAAAAATAGAAATGCAAAAAATTTTTTGACTTCACTTGTGATGTGGTGAAGTTGAACTCACAACAGACTTCTGTCTCTTACAAGCTCCAGTCAGCAATGACAAGGTTTTCTAAGATCAGGTGGTATTTGAACTAGAAAATTCAGGACGATCATGGCCCGGGTGAGAAGTGACGTCACAGGTCTTCAGGAATGTTCTCCTCTGCTCTAAGGCAAATGGAAACTGTGTTCATTTGAGTGTTACATTCAAAGTCTTCCCTACATTTCTATTCAATCCATTATCCAGAAAGCACACCCCACACTTGCGTGTCTGACAATGTATTTTTCTTTTGCCATTGAAAACAACATAACACATAAAAAAGCCTTTATCAGGCACAACACAGGAAGTCCTAACCTTGCCATTCATTAGCAACATTATACCATCAGTGACGCAAAATATTAGCCTATATATCATGTAATTCATTATAAAGTTCGCAAACACACAGCATGAGTCACTTTGTTCCCACTTCTTTCTTAAAATGACGTTAAATTCTCTCCAGAAAACATACAATTGTTCAAATAAGGGAAAAAAAAACTAGCAGCAAGTAAATGATGGATCAGAAAGAAAAATACTGTTGGGAGACAGGTAAAGATCATAACTGAGTAATAAAGAAAAAAAGACCATCTGAATCTAAGTGAGAGATAAAAATCAAAAATCCTTAAACTGTGAGATCAAAAATGTGAAAGACGCTCAAAAAGGTTTGGCATATCTACAATTTTGAATATTGAATGGTCATCGGGGGGCAACCTTTTAGCCTGATGATGTCATGCACTGCAGTATTTCCTGGTAGTTACCAAGACAATGAATAAACAAATGACAGTGCCCATAAAAATGAATGATGCAATTATTTTTAAGCATCTTTAGTAAAAAAAACAACGTTCTGTAGAAAAATCCATATTCAAAAACCCCAAACAGGACAAGAAATGTAAGAAATTGCCCTTTCCAACACCAGTAAAGATCTACTATACAAGTATAATAAAACACTAAGGTCTGTATGTATGTATGTATGTATGTATGTGTGTGTGTGTGTGTGTGTCAGGTCTCTACAAGCAATCTGATTGGTCAGTTTGGCTTTGGTGAACACACAAGGAGAAGTAAAGTTGTAGGAGGTACACTGAGAGTGACCTTCAGAGTTGGGAAGTATACAAACATACAGGAGGTGATTAAGGAGCCTTTAAATGACAGAGTCAGACTCTTTAAAGGAAAGTTTTCAAGTGGCAAGAGAGATTCAGACACAACGATACAGAGGAATGCAACTGAAGGTACACTTAAGGCATGAGATATTAAATATTTTCAAATTTATTCTATTACCTCTCTTTGAGAGGTAACATGGCTTGTTAAATATAAAATGACATTGTAACAACTCTTTCAATGTATTGACGATTGAAAAAATTCCCATCTTTCAAAGCAAAATTCAAAAGATGTTTTTTTCGTTAATAAAGGCAAATGCAATGTTAATATGATCCCAAAGTTAGTTTAACATTGCATAAACCTGCATGAAAACAACATGCATGGCTAGTGCAGACTTGCCATTCACACACACCCCTAAGCACTGCAGAGGAAAGTCCAGGGTCATCTCTGTCCAATGAGTCCTTCCGCCTTTAGCAAACAAGGTAGTGGACTTTCATAAACCAGCAGTGAAAAATTAATTTGTATGACCACATTTGGTTAGAAGTATGTGCACATTTTCTGCTAATGAATATACGCAATATCTTCTCTGTTTTCAATGTAATTGTCTTGATTCTCATCCTAATTGTCATAGTGAGCCTCACAGTATCACATAACCACAAAACACAGCTCACTAACATGTCTGCACTTGACAAATATGGACTTCATTAATATTTGCTTTTTTACTTGACAACACTGAAGAACAAACAAATAACAGCAAGACTCTAAAGTTCTGTGAAAAATATACAAAGAAAATGCACGTGTTAACTTGCGTATCTGCATATGTGTTGATGTGAGTCCAGCCTTAGTTCCTCTTGAAGCTCACCAGTTAATTATAACCAATGGCAGGATATTAAAATCATAAAAACAAGACTACTCAGGATGTTAACATTTTTCTTTTTAGCCAATAGTCTGTACCTTTGGGATGTCTGTTGTTTCACCATAGAGACCTTGACAACTTTTAGAAAGCATCTGGATGAGATATTAGGACAACCGACCAACTGAGCTTGATGGCCTCATCTTGTATGGTTTTATAAGAATTCACGTTATTGGCCATATACAGTTCCCACATTAGGAATTTGTTATTTTTGCATACTTACTCCCCATAGACAGAGAGGGAGAGAGAAGCTTGGGGTCAGAGCGCATGATCAGCTCTGTGTTTGTACTCCCACCCTACTTTATATAAAGCTTGTTGGTCTTGAACAGAATTTGAGCAGAGCTACTGGCATCACACTATAGGTTGACATGATCATAATTGAGCTTGCATTTAGAAGTGTTGAGATGTTGGGACCACCATTAGGATGTTACTGTAGGCTGAGCTGCTGGCTCTGGGAAGCACAAAGCAGTGGACAGAGGTACGCTTGGTGGAAATTTGGGAAACAGTGATGAACAAAGGGCGAGAAAGGAGTTAAAATGCTCAAGACCAGAGCTTTCTAGTATCACTTACTGTTTTTGTGATTTGACTGAATAACTCTGTATTCTCTTTTCTGATTGGTTAGTGCTATTGTCAAACTACTATTGCTGAATTATAAAACTGTAAGAAAGGTTAAAGGGGAATGTTTTTAATAAAAAGTTATGTCTGACATTTTTAAACTGCACTACAGCACATACTAATATGAACTTATCTTCTTGCCACAGACAAAGCACCATTACTTTACAGGCAAGCTTAAATGGAGAACAAGAAGGCAGGGCAGTGAAAGGTAAAAGAAAAAAACATTTGTGATTTATCTGTCTATAAATTTCCACTGCTGGGCTGGGCATGGCATTTTTGAACAGGATCTACAGATGTCTGTTTCCCTTTGATTTCCATCATGTTTTTCTACATAACTTGTTTTTTTAAGCATTTTAGACTTTAGCTTGATTTGAAGGAAAGTTAAGGCCAGCATGAAAATGGGTGTGCGGCTAGCATATGTCATTGCACTTTGGATTCCCTGCTGCTTTCCTAACAAACTTTTCAGTCTTTCTCAGCTTCCAAAAGATGTTCTTTACTTTGTGGCTCTGTGGTGGACTGGCACCATGGCCAGGACTGCTTCCTGCTTTGTTCCTAGTGGTGCCAGGATAGGATCCATTCCATTGTAACACTTAGGGAAATCCATTGTGATGGTTTTGTCCATTCACTATTATTGCATCTCCTTAGTCCAGTTCAGCATCACAGGAGGTGAGCCTAAGAAAGAAGCATGGACTGCATGACAGGAACCAACTCTGGAATGGGCACCAGTCTGTTAGAGGGCCTTCTCGTGCAAATACCCACACAGGGCAAATTTAGAATGTGCATGATGTGCATGAGTTTGGGATGTGAGAGAAAATAAAATGGGCCACCAGGAGAAAAGGCGACGTAGACATAAGGAACCTATATTGAACCAAAGACTCTGGAACTGTGATGTGCATCACATTGACGCTGCTGGGAGAAGGCCTATAAGTGAAGTAGTGTGGCCCTGGCAACACCTCAAGTCCTACACAGAGACTCTACATTCTATCACTTATATAACCAGTGAAAGGAAACCCACCGCTCAACACACTAGTTTAATAATGTTTTGACTGACATAATGTCACAAGAGAACCTTCCTAAAGGCATAATGAAGATAAACTAATTTACACAGGGAGCAGCATGGTAATGAGGTGGTTATCCTTGCTGCTTCATATTTTCAAGACATGAAGTTTGAATCTCATTTCTGTTCACCAGTTGAGTGTGCATGTTCTCTGTGCCTCTGGATGGATTCCCTTCTGGGTATTACAGTCTGTTGAATCCCAAAGAGCTGATAGCATCTGGAAACTGGCCCCACTGCTGAGAGTTGGTTACCATTATGTACTGGAGAGCATAAGAATAAGTTCTGTCCCCCAATGATCCTGAACTCATATACTGTATTACTTTATTACAAATATAGTCATTATGCTACCATAAATATATAACATGTTGTAGGCAACATCTGTAAATAGTGGCACAGATTCATGCTGCTGCTTCACAGCTCTTGGCTTCCGGAGTAGTATGGAGTTTGCACATCCAACTCATGCCTGTGTGGGTTGTTTGGTTTTCGTGACACATCTCAAAAATGTGTATGCTTTGTTAAGTGGACACTATAAACTGTTTCCGTATGAGTGGATGAGGGGGTGTGTGTGAGTTCACTTCCTTTTTATGGAATACCACTCCCAGAGTACAGAAGCTCAAAATACTTGCACAAGTTTCGCACTGTAATGCTATATACAGTAAGCTACCTGTTGTTTATGTACATGAAGAAACTAATCGAAACACACAGTAAAACAGCATATTTCACCCTTAAATAATATAAAACCACAAGAGTGTAGGTCCATTATCTTTATAACCAAGATTTGGCGAGGAAGTCTAAATCCTCAGCTCAATGGTGACCGTACCATGCGATGGTCTGACTCCACATCCAAGACAAGCACCTGATGCTGCTGAAATAGAAGCCGGCTTTCCACAAGCCATGCTTGATAATAAATGGATGGTGCGTAGTGACTGTAAAGCATGACAAACTATTTTGTGTTTTGGTCTTGTTTCTGTTTTCTATTTTGTTTGCCATTGTTTTCTTGTAACACTTACTGACATCCTAACTAGGGCTGATTCCGGCCTTAGGCCTGAGGTTGGTGGGTTAGATGTCAGATATCTGTGATCCCCTAATGAAAAACACGACTCATAAAATGCAGGATTGACTGTCTATGTCACGCTGATGAAGCTTTTGATTTATTCCTGTTTTTTTTTTTTATTTTACAATTAAGTACAGTAGCTCTGTAATATTAGTTTAGGAAAATTTTCACTGTGAAAGGGGATGAATAAGATAAAGATGAAGTAGACATAAACAGAAGAAGCTGAAGAGAAGAACGAGAAAAGGAAAAGGCAGATGTAAAAAAAATACCCCCATAGTGCATAAAACACTCTGTAAAATAGCAGTAGTGTTTCTTAATCGTTCGAAAATGTCCTTTATTCTTCCGTAAACAAGCATTCTTCATCAAAAGAAGCTGAAAAGGCACAAATCTTTAAATCTGTATCTTCCCTCTGAGTAAACAGAGATAATCTGCTGTGTTGCTTAACAGAATGAATAAATGCAATGTTTCAGTTTTGGAGATAAAGGTTTTATTTTTCTCTTCTAAAGGATGACATCTCTTTGAAAGAAAATGCAGGTTTTGTGTTAAAAAGATTATCATCTGGAGTATCTCATGTCTGGAAGTGAGGCAACCCTGTTGATTTCCAGATAAAGCTACTATAAATACTTTTGTATATTGTAAATAGTGATTTAAAATTTTGAAAATACACAAAATAACATATTTATTTATTAAATTTAAGACATTGAAATTAATTAACATATTTGGAGTACTGAATAATTTAACTCAGGGGTCCCCAACTCCGGTCCTGGGGGGGCCCAGAGACGGAAGGTTTCATTCTAACCCGTTTCTTAATTAGTGACCAGTTTTTGCTGCTAATTAATTTCTTTTGAATTAATTTTAATTGACTTGCTCTTGAAGACTCAGACCTCTGAATTGTTTCTTTTTCCTTAATTAGCAATAATGAAATATAAAATGACCCAAAACATAACCAGCAAGCTTTGTTTATCAAAGAATATCTGAAAGTTAAAGAAAGATGAAGGTCCCAGGAATGCTGATCATCTCAGGTCCCCAAAACATTTTAATAGTGCCCTTAGAAAAAAGAAAACCGACAATTTCTAAAATGTATGCTACTGCACAATGAGAGCAGCAACAAGCCATGGAAGTAAAGAACGGCTTTAATTAACAACAAGAATCCGCGGCTCATTAAGCAACTGGTTGGTTGGAGTTTGAGAGCCTGACTTAGTTGGTCTTCTGTTGGCTCACCCACCTCACACTTTATTTCTGTTTAAGGAAAGAAATGAAGCAATTTAGAGGAATGATGAAGACATTCAGGGGAGCAAATCTTAAAAGGCAAGTCAATTAAAATTAATTCAAAACAAGTTAATTAGCAGCAAAAAGGTCACTAGATTAATTAAGAAAAGGGTTAGAATGAAAACCTGCAGCCACTGGTGCCCTCCAGGAATGGAGCTGGTGACCCCTGATTTATGCTGTCAAGAATACATGCAGCTGAAATGAGACTCGGCAGCTCACTCTTAGTGACAGGATACATATGGGAGGACCTTGGAGTTGAACCACTGCTTGTCCAGTTTAAGTTGGTATGGGCTTGTAGTTAAGATATCCCTGGGCACTTTTCTTGAGAACTGCACAACACATGGCCCACTGTAAGAAGAACAAAAGGCAGGGCCAGGGCAAGCTCAAGGGGTTACATCTCTAGGCTGGTCAGGGATTATCTTGGAATTCCCCAGGAAGTGCTGGCTGAGGTTGTTTGGGATATGGACAGTTCATCAACACAGATCAAGAATTTCCTACTGTGACCCTAACCAGGAAAAGTGGAATGCAAATTCATGAATGAATGATTACACATTTTTTACTCCTCAAATAGTACTGCTTAACTAAGCTGTGAAAAAAATGGAGAAACCACTTAGTAATGAAGATGAACAGAGACTGCAGGGGAACAGAAAATGACAGAATGGGGTTATGACGAGCAGAGACAGCTGCTGAGTGTGTCGCAGAAAGCTGATCTTCACCACAGCACAGTACAGAGCTATCAGATATACTGATTCAATAAAGTACACTGTCGTTTACAAAATGGGCATGGAACTGACGTGAAATATGAGCATAAGACAGGGCCATCGACTAATTACTGCACACTCTGTTTTATCAAACAATCTGAACTTAAGCATAAGTCCAGACCTGACACCATCATTTAAACATTATGGATAGGCACTGCTTTTAGACACGTTTTTGTGCACGTACCATAAACCCATACTCAAGGCAGAGTTACAAACTGCCTAAATTCATACCAATCAAATTTCAACCAAACATACAATAAAATCATTGAATTGCCAGTAATGTGAGCAATAAACAAAACAAAAACAAAAAAAAAAACAATTATAAGTTACCACCTTCCAAAAAATGAAAGCTATAATAACCGGAGATAGTCCAGCCCCTCTCAAGGAGATTGGTTCCAGAGTCCAAGCTGTGCATTGAGGTGAGCCCGACTATATCTAGCCAGAACCTCTTGATCTCGTGCACTAGCTCAGGCTCCTTCCCCTTCAGAGAGGTGACATTCCACGTCCCAAGAGCCAGCTTCTGTAGCTGAGGATCGGACTGCTAAGGTCCCTGCCTTCGGCCACCATCCAACTAAGAGGGTCTATCGGATAGTCGAACCTCGGATTCAGGAGGAACAGTGTGGTTTTGTGAACCAGTTCTACACCCTTAGCAGGGTCCTGGAGGGTACATGGGAGTTTGCCCAACCAGTCTACATGTGTTTTGTGGACTTGGAAAAGGTGTTCGACCGTGTCCCTCGGGGAATCCTGTGGGGGTGCTCCAGGAGTATGGGGTACTGGACCCCCTGATAAGGGCTGTTCGGTCCTTGTACAAACGTTGTCAGAGCTTGGTCCGAATTGCCGGCAGTAAGTTGAACCCTTTTCCAGTGAAAGTTGAACTCCGCCAGGGCTGCCCTTTGTCACCGATTCTGTTCATAACTTTTATGGACAGAATTTCTAGGAGCAGCCAGGGTGTTGAGGGGGTCTGGTTTGGTGGACTCAGGATTGGGTCACTGCTTTTTGCAGATGATTTTGCCCTGTTTGCTTCATCAGGCCATGATCTTCAGCTCTCTCTGAATCGGTTCGCAGCTGAGTGTGAAGCGGCTGGGATGAGAATCAGCACCTCCAAATCCGAGACCATGGTCCTCAGCCGGAAAAGGGTGGAGTGCCCTTTCAGGGTTGGGAGCGAGATCCTGCCCCAAGTGGAGGAATTCAAGTATCTCGGGGTCTTGTTCACAAGTGAGGGAATAATGGAGTGTGAGATCAACAGGCGCATCGGTGCGGCATCTGCAGTGATGCGGGCTCTGAATCAGTCTGTCATTGTGAAAAAGGAGCTGAGCCGTAATGCAAAGCTCTCAATTTACCAGTCGATCTACATTCCTACCATCACCTATGGTCATGAGCTATGGGTAGTGACCGAAACAACGAGATTGCGAATGTAAGCAGCCGAAATGAGTTTCCTCCGCAGGGTGTCTGGGCTTTCCCTTAAAGACAGGGTGAGAAGCTCGGTCATCCGGGAGGGGCTCAGAGTAGAGCCGCTGCTCCTCCGCATCGAGAAGATTCAGATGAGGTGGCTCGGGCATCTGATCAGGATGCTTCCTGGACGCCTCCCTAGCAAGGTGTTCCGGGCACGTCCAACCCAGAGGAGGCCCTGGGGAAGACCCAGGACACACTGGAAGGACTATGTCTCCCGGCTGGCCTGGGAACGCCTCGGGATTCCCCTGGAAGAGCTGGAAGAAGTGGCCGGAGAGAGGGAAGTCTGGGCCTCTCTGCTTAAGCTGCTACCCCTGCGACCCGACCTCGGATAAACGGAAGAGGTTAAATGGATGGATGGATAACCGGAGATAAAGATGATTAATATTACTTCACTACAAACTACTAACACTGCAAAGATTGCAAAAAGATAAATAAATGATATAAAAATATATTGTTCAACAACACTAATCTTGCTATATTTACAGACCCCTGCATTGCAATGCTAAACAGGCAGTGGTTGTCCTTTAAATGTTTTGTCTGTGAAATAACCTGTTCAAAGCATAATACTTATGGTGAAAGAGATTAATGGGAAAGCAAAATGGAAGCTGCATACCCTATTGGTTGGCATCTTCAGGACCAGCCAGGCCCACTCCTAATAATTTATCTAACCAAGACAGTTGGTCACAGTCTGGACTCATGGGGGGACTACTATATCGATAAGTTGGTTGCTCGACTTGTCATGTTGCCATCCTTTTCTTGCTCTTTCAAATACCTCTTTCCTCCATTCTGTTCCCTTTTAAAATGTTACTTCCTATATTGAAACTACCCCTTTCTGAGATCGCCTGTTGCTAATTTGTCCATTTTTAATGCTGCATTCCTCAGAAGGGAGTGCTTTGAGTCCCAATACTCCTGTTTGTTGTGTGGACCTGGATGTTACTGTCCTTTAATCGTGTACCTGATACATGTTGCTTGGATTCCACAAGATGATCTTCTGTGCTGTTGTAGTTTTTGATTATTCAAACAGCAATGGTTTCAAAGCTGTTCTCAGTGGAGTCACTCCTTTAACATATATGACTCTTTGGGATGGTCAAGTGAATGGTGGCATCTTCTTTATCAAGTGGGTATCCTCTTTCCTCAATGTTTTGGAGATAGGTGTATGGCACCTTCTGAGAGTTCAGCAGTGAATCCTGACATCCCAGGTTCACCCCTCCTAGATTGTATACACTCCCTTGAAGACCCAGGTGGAGTCCTTCCTCTTCATCCAGAGTCACTGACTACTCAGCAACTCAGCAACTCTGGACGGCTTGCCAGTGGACCTTCCCTGGGACCCTGTAAGATCAAAAACTACCTCTCCTTTTCCAATTTCACACTTCACCAGTATTGAAAACCAGCAAGTAGGCTTCTTTCTTAAAGGGCTGTGAGTTGAATGGTGCCTGGAAAACGATGCTGTGCAAGTCCATTTTCTCTTCAATTAACTACAAGGTTACCTCTTCATGGATGAGTACAGCAGCAACTGCTAAGTTGTGATGAGGGGATAAGACTGCACTGACTATTGACGTACATCCTTAATCTTTACACTTATTAAATGTTAATCTTTATTACTGTGTTTGCTTAGTAGTATTACTATTAAGAATGACTTATAATTCATCTGCTTGTTACTTAAAAAACGGTTTCATACTTGAAATATACAATAAGTTTTCTATTAAGGATCACCATCTGGCTGATGTGCTTTTATGCCATTCTCAGCATAATTTCAAACCCTACATGCATGCACATTTAGTGTGACTCAATTCAATTCATTCTTGCATAATTTTCTATGCTAAATGCAAACTCAGAGCACATGCAGGAATTTATAACTATAATACTAAACCTTACAACATTTACATACATAAGCACAAAACAAAGGCCATACAGTAACCGATAAGGCCAGTTGGGAACAAAAAAAGGAAAACAAAAACTTGATTTTCAGCATTCCTGAAGAAAAGAAAAAAACTATTGGATACATGACTCTTTGCAAAAAATAATCTACAAGCTATTAACATACCTATGGAAAGTGTCAAGAAACCAGGGTAACAGACAAAATTCAAACAAACACAAAGGAATCAGGCAAATTGCACAAGGCAAACGTCCCAATGGAGAATTTTGCCCTCTAACAAGGACAACTTCAAACATGGATCCGTAAAAAGTATTTTGACAAACAAGAGAAGAACATTCAGTCCATCAAGCTTGTTTGTTTACCTAATAGTTAAGCCGTCCTAATGTCTCATCCAGATACTTCAGAAAAGTTGAAATTCGCACAGGCAATGAGCAGATCAGATAGAAAAACAATGAGTCTGATTGACTTCTTGTCGATAGGTACATCTTTTTGTGTTCTCCATATAAAGAGGATGCCAAACTGAAATGGCAACATTTTTAACAAAATAAAGCAGTCACTTACTGTTGTGTTCATTCATCTCATGGCAGTGAGTCATATGAGATTACTATTCAAGGAAATTTAAAGAAACATCTTATTGCTATTCTGGGCAGCGACAGAGTTCAAAACAAGAGATGCAATCTACAGGACTTGAGTATGTGGTATTTGTAAGATTTTGGTAGATTAGCCAATTAACAGTAAGAAGTTGTAACCAGGGTAGATTATGCAGAATGCACTATTTTTTGTTAATAAAGTTAATGTCATAATTAAAATAAGTGCGGTTGCGAATTTGAACCCAAAACAAAGCAGGGGCATAAAGCCTAGCTTAACACCTGTTAGTGCTCCCTCATTGGTCCATCCAAGGACTGTGTCAGGTAGATACAGGGACAGGATTGGAGGAAAAAGGGAGGACTGGAGAAACATGTAAGTAAAAGAGGGGAGAGGGGACACATGTAGAGTAGAGTTGAACGCCATTAAGAGAGAATGGATAAGTTTTGTGGAATGCTGAAGGGAGACACAGCTATAAGAAGAACGCTTTAGCAAAATGGTAAACTAGTAGAAGAGAGAGAGGAGGGAGAAAACCGAAATTGTAAAAAGATTTTGTGGGACGTAAGTGAACACCATTCCCAAACAGACACTATTGGATAGAGGGTGTCCAACAGGGGTGAACAGAGCGCGCAGGAAATAGACGAGGAGAAAGTCGGTAGGACACGAGTGCAGCCTGCTACTGAGTTTTTTCTGATACAAGACAGGGGTGAGACAAAAGGCCAAAGGAGGGACACAAGGAGTTCATCCACCCAAGGTCTATGTGTATTTTTTTATTATTTGTTTGAATTATGTGGCTTGAGGTAAAGCTCAAGTGAATGGGCCAATGCTGTTTGATTTGTTGGCCACTATGCACCCGAGCTACGTTTGGGGCCCTCAACAGAGTGACTAATTGCTCTAATTGTGAGCTCACCAGTAGTGTTGAAAGGATGGTGTATAGTTTTACAAGTAGCTTATAATTTTTGTGTTGTATTTTTTTTCCTGCTCTACATAGTCCAACTATCCATCCATTATCCAACCTGCTATATCCTAACTACAAGGTCACGGGAGTCTGCTGGAGCCAATCCCAGCCAACACAGGGCGCAAGGCAGGAAACAAGCCCTGGGCAGGGCGCCAGCCCACCACAGGCTCTACATAGTCATAATATGCAAATGTTTGGTGGTCTGTTTCTTGGTTTTAAGTAAAGAGAGTTTTCTGTTCTTTAAACTGAGTGAAAGGAGTGATCTGTTACAAACCAGATGAGCTAAATGGTTGAAAGTAAATTTAACTATTGGGTGGCGACACCAAACTAAAGAACTCCAGGCCATGGACACTGCTTGAGAAGGAAAGGCCGTGCAAGGGGGTAACATATATAAGAATTTATAGTAAGAAAATGTATAGAGGTAATTATCAACTTACAACCATGTTCGGTTCTGATGGACTGGTTGTAAGCAGATCCAGACGTAAGATGGACCAGTATATGTATTCAGACCTGAACATGCGTATAGTACTGTATAGTAAGTCCCTTAAGTCATATTGTTTATTTTACAGTATATCTCTTATATCATAATTCTTAGCACATTATGGGGATTTTGTATTTTTTTTTTTTGTGTGTGTGTAAATTATTTTTTTATTTCATTATTTTGTATCATTATTACTGTTGCTTGCATGGGTCAAGAACCTTTAACAGTTTTACAAATTCTTTCTTTGTCTGTGTTATGTTACGTCATCAGTGTTCATTGTGTTAGCTGTGAGAGAAGAAATTGTACCAGCAGAGTTTGAGCACTCGTATGTTTTCTACTTTAACCTTTCAGTTTGATAATAATAAGCAATAACAGATAAAGGAGGTCAGTGTAGTTTCATTATCCCTTTGTGGCGGTTCGCACAAAGTGCCACATTGTGAGTTACAACGCAGAAGCTTCAGAGGTTAACCAGATTGAAAACCAGAGAGCAGCGGAATAGCATGTGTGGTGAACACCGCTTACAGTGGGATAACTTAAAGTCACATGTGATCACATTTGCTTTCTTTCCTCCTTCATGTTTCTTGATCACCTTCATTTTTGTGTCGAGATCATTTGCCTTTTTTTCTTGTAATGATAAGACAAATGTAAGTGAATGTATTCAAAACCACTGCAGGTAATAATAACCTGAGGTTGAGATGAATGAGTCACAACATACAGACCTGGCATGGTGAAAACTACCATTTGCAGTGAGACACGGCAGTGGTCATAAGTCATATGGTCGTAAGATGACGACTATCTGTATACAGGTACTGTATATATTGTCACACATGTGTGTATGTGTGTATGTGGATCATAATCCTTATGGCTCCTCTAAGGTATGTGGTACCACCGTAGGCTGAGAGAGGGAGCTGTCACCAATTATGTCCTCTCCTATTGCCTTCACAGCATGGAGAAGACACTCACTGAGGGCACCTGCCAACAATTCTTCTGGTCTTCTGCCTATAAGTCACAGGGTTGATGGAAGAAGGCATCATTCTGTGAGTAGAGCACAGCACGGGACGGTACTCCTGCATGATTGACCTTCCTGGAAGAACTAAGAATTGAAGCACACATTTGGCTACTTTTTGTTTTTCTACAATTTATCACTGTCTCTGAACCATCTAATGCTTGCTTCTTTTGGCTTTTCAGTTGAAGTAAATGGGGACTACCAGGTTGGCGGCCCAACATTTACCAAAATGGACTTGAGTTTCCTCACTCGACCACACACCCACTCACACACACATATATATATAGTGTAAGTTTTCAGGGGAAAGAAGCAATACAAGTTAAAGAGACAATAGGAGACAGAACCAGTATGATCCATAGTTCATCACATGAATAATAGGAATATGAATAATGTGTGCAAATAGCTGTTAGATGGTTCTGTCCCACTTGAGTTTATGGAGTCCCATGGAATTACTCTACAGGTATTAGACTAATCTGTCCTGGAGAATAAGCAGAAGGTCTTGGGCCATCTCCTAAACCTTTTAGCAGCAGCAGAAGAATCCTGCTTAAAAACAGTGTGGGTCCTGCTGCATGTTTTGCATTGCAAGTCATACTTGTGCTACCAAGGGTATCTAGCTCTGTGCTGGGATTAATGAAACCAGGAGCAACTGAGGACCCCCAGAAAGAAATGTAGGAAAATAGTCTAAGTATTTCAGAGAATCTAAAGCACTGCAGTTACAAGGATTAGCCTCAAAGTGGAGTAAGATCTTCAGTTGCCCTTTGAACTCAGAGTCTGGAGGTAAGTTCATCAAGTGCTTGGCTGGCAGAAAGGCAGTATGGCCACAAGTGTGGAGCAACTCAGAGAAAGTAGGAAAAAGTTTCAGAATATTAGGATTTTATTTATTTTTTTCTTTCTATACTAAATATCAGAGATTGGACATGTAAGCCTTAAACTGTATAGTTAGACCTACTGTAGAAGTTACATTTGCCTTTTTAATTTGTTAGTTACCTTATGTTCTTCAGGTTATCATCTCTCCCTTGTATTGTGATGATTACCTCTATGTGATACTCAGCCCTAAAACAGACTGGTGCCAAATCATATTTTTTATCAAAAATAGTATTTTACTTAAACAAAAAAACAGGATAATCAAATGGAAAGCACAAAGCAGCAGCCAGATAAATAGGAAGTAAAGCCTTGCTGCTACAATGGGCTTAGGACTCTCTCCACAGTGTAGGGTGGCTTAGCCCTATTTCTTCATTCCTGATTCAGTGCCACAAAAGCAAGAATCCCAAATAAATTACAGAATCAGTCAATGGCAGAGGTGTAGGGTATAGTTATTAACTATGCCACTAGGTATCGTATGCCTACGGTCTGGTTAATCAGTCTGCTGAAAGGCATTGTGCTGAGTTGACTGAGTGCATCTTTCTGGCATTTACTCTACAATTGCACAGGTGACTTCTAAAATTTAGTTTCTCCAAGCCACTATGGCAGATTTTCAGAAGGCAAAGATGCCTGCGTTTCTCAACATTGACATACTTGCTCATGAAGAGTTTGTTCCTTCAGTGACAATACATTGACCTGTGGATGCAGTTTGCACCATAACAACATGCCTGCAACAAACCATGTTATCAATCAAAGAGATTTCAACCAAAAACAATGTGGCTGTTGCTTCACACCCCGATACTCACCAGATCTTCCTCCCTGAGACTTGCTTTTGTTCCAGAAATTAAAACTGTGAATGAAAGGAAGAAGATTAATTACGGTGGAAGAAATCCAAGAAAAAAAATGCAGGAGGCTCTAGGCAGTACAGGAAATGTTTCTAGGATTGGAGAAATGGTGAGACAAGTGTATTACATCTCAATGGGAGTACTTTGAAGGTGATTAAAGGGGAATTAATTATAAATTATAAAATTATAAAAAAATGAAAATTATAAAATTATAAAATTTATAATAAAGTTTTTTTTTTAACAATTTTTGTCTTTCCCATAGTATTATTTGAAGGAGCTCAACATTCACCATGTATGTGCATGTACAGTAGTTCGGCTTGCCACAATTCATATTTTCACAACTGTCATGGAGAATGAGAATGGGCAACCTAAAGATATTCAACAGGAAACATTTTTTTATTATTTGATAAAGCATTTATATTCTTTAACACAACAAATTTATGCCCCTGGAGACTGTGTCCCTCATTATTTGTACTCTTCTGTCACTTCCTACCTACTCGGGTGGTCAACTATGTCATGCAGGAGTGTTCCCACTGGAGAAGAGGCTGATTTCCCAAGAAAATGGAGATGAGATTTCTGAAAGGCTAACAGCCTCTGAATTGTACCTGCTTCGTCATTTCATACTGTAACATTTTGGTCACAGACTTGAACACTTGCCTGGACAGTTATGTCTGTTTACTGTTAGCACAGCAAAAAGCTGCCTAAGTCTGCCAGATGTTTACTTTGTGCAAAGACCATGGACCCGTGGGGATTTCTTTTTCTTTAGAAAATGCATCATGCTTTTTTTTTTTGCTCCCACTTGTTTTGAACTTCTTTGTATGTCTGGTGTGTTTCTTATATGCTAATTGTATGCTGGTTGAATTCCCTCATCGATGGATGGCTTTATTCCCACTGATATATGCTAGGAAGTCTTCTATGACAGTGTAGAAAAATAAGTTGTTATTCTTCTGTTCCTCTTAATATTAACAATACCAATTTGAGCCTAGAAGTACATTTAGGGGGTCATATCAATAAAGACTAAACTTAGTGCTTATTGCATAAAATTCCCAATTGGGACTCTGTGTGCCTGTCCTCGATCTGTATGTTGTTTCCTCTTGGTTTCACCAAGGTTACCAATACAGTGGAGCCTCGGTTCATGACCATAATTCGTTCCAAAACTCTGGTCATAAACCGATTTGGTCGTGAACCGAAGCAATTTCCCTCATAGGATTGTATGTAAATATAATTAAATAAATTCCAGACCGCACAAACTGTATGTAAATATATTTTTTTAAAGATTTTTAAGCATAAATATAGTTAATTAAACCACAGAATGCACATCGTAATAGTAAACTAAATGTAAAAACATTGAATAACACTGAAAAAGCCTTGAACAACAGAGAAAACTAACATTGCAGGAGTTCACGCTAATAGCCTTACGACCCAATCGCTGTAAACACTTTTTTTAAAATGAGTTTTAAGCACAGGGGAAAAAAATGAAAATTTGAAAAAAGAGAAAAGTAACATTGCAACAATTCATGCTATGAAACGAAAAATGAAAATTTGAAAAATCCATAATACAAAAACTAACAATAAACCACCTGTGGTATAGCGGGTCCACAGCGCTCTCAGGAAGGGCCAGTTTTTAAATAAATAATCACCACACTCGAGGCGGCTTGGCGAGGGGGCGTTGGGCCATAGCAAGCCACGGGGCGATCTGCAGTGTGGGTGTTTCTCACCGAGTGCACAGGTGAGGAACTGCCCACATCCGTGATTGCTCCCATGGCTAATGTGCTGCAGCTGCTATGGCCCCTCGCTATATAAAAAGAAGCGCGAGTTGGATAAAGAAAAAAAAGAACAACAAACGAACAGGTAGAAAAGAATGATCAGAGATAGAGAAGAAAACGGAGGTGGAGCAGGAAGCAGTGAGGAGGGAGCGAGCAAATCGGTGCAGCAGGAAGCGGGCAAGTGAGCGAGCGAGCGAGTGAACGCTCACAGGCAGCTGAAGGCAGCCTGGGTGTTTGGCCAACACCTGGGAGAAGTAGTGGTTGTGGTCGCTCCCGCAGAGTTTGTTTTGCAGGGCTGGAGTGACCAGAAGGTGCAGGACTCTCCGCAGAAGGTAGCGGGAGTCAGGACTTGGGACGTGGTGTTCCCTGCGTGAGAGCCTTGGCCGTGGGGAATTCCCAAATTGCTGTCCGGAGGAGCCGACCAGAGCCACAGATCGGTAAGGCAACTGACAGCAGAGGCAGGCACAAAGGTCAGCTGCAGAGAGAGAGCGTCCCCCTTGGAGAGACGCTAGTCTAAAAAGAAGGCACTGGGCTTGTTGTTGGTTATAAACATTGCTTCCATATGATCGTTTTAACCTCGTTTTTAAAGGAGTTTTTTCTATTTTTAACCTCCACATTTCTTTTATGGATTATTTATTTAATGAAGAATTTTGAATCACTGCACTTTATTTATTGAACACTTTGTTTTTGTTTGACTGTTTTAATAAACACACTTTTGCACTTTTTGTACCATCCCCTTGCTCGATTGTTATTGCCTTCACTGACTAGCTCATTGGTGACATTACCGACGGTGTTGGGTTCAAGGGCTTCCAAACAGTGATGGGAGCATGGAGCCGAAACCCACATCGTCACACCACCAAGAAAACTAACCTTACATGAGTCAAGTTCTGGCATGAAGTGAGGAGGAACTGGGTGGAAGGGAGGTTACAGTTTTCAGGGAGAGTGATGGAGGGATGTTTTCCTTCAGGTGTTTTCTCTGTTGTGATTTCTTGGGTTTCTGTTTTTTTTAGCTGTTTAGCTGGTGGATCACACTTGGATCAGACTTGGAGGGTGTGCTGATGTATTGTCCATTAGAAGAAGACATTTTTTAGGCAGGTTATTCTCTTCGAGATATCGCTTCACGGCAGGAGCAAAAGCCTTGTGCAGCCATTCCAAAAACAAGTTCCTTGTGACCCACCCCTTCGTGTTTGCCCTCCACATCACAGGCAGTCTGGCTTTGTTTACATTGTGCTGTTTGAAAGCACAAGGGTTCTCAAATTGGTAAACGAATAGCGGCTTGATTTTTACGTCGCCACTAGCGTTAGCACACAGCAAAACGGTTAACCTGTCCTTCATTGGTTTATGGCCGGGCATAGCCTTCTCTTCTTGGGTAATGTAGGTCCTCTTCGGCATCCTCTTCCAGAACAATCTGGTCTCGTCACAGTTGGAGACTTCTTGCGGGATGTAGCCTTCGTCCTCCACTAATTTTGTGAAATTTTTCACGAATTCTTTCGCAGCTTCAGTGTCAGAACTAGCAGCCTCTCCATGCCTTACCACACTTCTCTTGCGAAACTTTTCAAACCATCCTCTACGGGCTTTAAATTCCTCACTTTTGCCACTCGTAGAAGGATAGTTTTGCAGCAAATCGCCATGAATCTTCCTGGCTTTCTCGCATAACATCACCTCGCTTATGCTATCCCCTGCAAGTTGCTTTTCGTTCAGCCACACTAGCAACAGTTTTTCCACCTCTTCCAGCACTTGAAGCATCTGCCTGGTTAACGCTGTACAGTAACTCCTTTTGCAATATCAGCTGCTTTAATACAGTAGATTCTTTCTGCTTTAGAATAGTTGAAATCGTAGATTTTGACTTCTTGTACTCAGCAGCAAGATCAGTAACATGAACGCCACGCTCAAACTTTTCAATAATTTTTTTCTTTACTTCGATTTCAATTTTCTTCAAAACTTTCTTCTCACCACTCTTCACTTGCTTAGAAGCCGTAGTTAACTGCAAAAGCACACGAAACACTGTAGAGCACAAAGAGAGCACAAGTAAAGCACGCACGTCTGACTGAGAACAATGAGCAGGGAGAGTCTGAACACATGCTGAAATACAGTAATCGGCGCATATGAACTGGAAGGGAAATGACATAGAGCACAAAGAGTTCACAGCGAAAGCACGCACGCACATGCAAGCACGCACGTCTGACCGAGAACAATGCAACACGTGCGGAAATCATCGGCGCGCACAAACCGAAAGGGAAACTGGCTTGTTCGTATACCGAGTGTGTGGTCGTGAACCGAGGCAAAAGTTTGGCGAACTTTTTGGTACGTAAACCGAGACGTTTGTGAACCGAACATACTGTATTCTGATACTCAAGCTGTTCTATTGCAAGCCTGTGCTCTGCTCTTGAGACCTTCCATGACAGGAACATCAAAATCCATGCTGAAGAATTGTTGAAGAACAAACATTTTATCCTATACTTTACTGGTCATTTACTCTTTTTGTGCCATGCATGTTATGGAAGTTAATATATGTATTATAAGTTTGGTTTATTTACTGTTGGCAAGAGCAAACAAGAATTCAATTGTGTTTATGTGATATGGCTATAAAGCAACTGAAGTAACGTACTAAAAACAATGGAAATAAATTAACTATGCTCAATAACAAAATCCATCCATCCATCCTTTATCCAACCTGCTATTTCCTAACTACAGGGTCACGGGGGTCTGCTGGAGCCAATCTCAGCCAACACAGGGCGCAAGGCAGGAAACAAACCCTGCCCACACACACAGACACACACACACACACACCAAGCACACACTAGGGACAATTTAGAATCACCAATGTACCTAACCTGCATGTCTTTGTTCTGTGGGAGGAAACCAGAGCACCTGGAGGAAACCCACGCAGACATGGGGAGAACATGCAAACTCCACGTATGAAGAACCCGGGAAGCGAACCCAAAACCAAGACAAATATGGATATTTATGAAGCTCCACTGTTTTAAGTGAAGTTGAATATAAACAATTGAGCCCATGTGCTGCAGAGACTTAAATCTGACTTTTATTTGTGCGGGTCCCTCCAACTCTTTTAGATACTCAGTCTTCTGGATGGAGGATATGATGCATTAAAGAACAACGACTACTATCTCTGAAATCATCTTAGATGACTTCTGCTTTCAGTTCAAGAAGATACAGGTTCCAGGTGATTTGTGAAATAAGGATCAATAGCTTGCCTGATCTAAATCTTAATAATGAATTATTATTCGATTTATGTGATAGTCATGTGCTATATATAGCACACTGTCTCTTCAAAACAAGGCTATTTTAGTTGTTCTTGAAACCATCTCCCTGACAGAAAAGATCAATGAAGACTTCCATCCATCCATCCATTTTCTAACCCGCTGAATCCGAATACAGGGTCACGGGGGTCTGCTGGAGCCAATCCCAGCCAACACAGGGCACGAACCAATCCTGGGCAGGGTGCCAACCCACCACAGGACACACACAAACACACCAAGCACACACTAGGGCCAATGTAGAATCGCCAATCCACCTAACCTGCATGTCTTTGGATTGTGGGAGGAAACCCATGCAGACACGGGGAGAACATGCAAACTCCACGCAAGGAGGACCCGGGAAGCGAACCCGGGTCTCCTAACTGCGAGGCAGCAGCGCTACCACTGCGCCACCGTGTCGCCCCCCAATGAAGACTGTGAACGGCACCCGGGCACAGACAGGCGGACATGTTGTTGTCAAACCACCACACGTTTATTAAACACAATATTTACAATACTTAGGTCACACAGACCCAGTCACGTGCACAAACCCCAAAACAGTCACTCAGTCCTGGCCACAATGCCTTCTTCTCGGGCCGCCTCCACAACTCCTCTTGCCTCGTCCTTCTTCCACCCGACTCTAGCCTCGAATGAAGGGAGACGGCCCCTTTTATAGAGGACCCGGATGAGCCCCAGGTGTTCCCGGCAATCCTCTTCTGGCCACGCCCAAGTGTGGCGGAAGTGCCGGCTGTCCTCCCGGCTGCTCTCCGGGCGCCGTCATAAATCTTCCCCCCAGCACTTCTTGGTGTGGCAGGAGTGCTGGGGAAACAAGTCCCAAGGCATTGGGGCCTCCTGGCGGTGACCACGGGCCCCTACAGGGAAGGGCTTCCATGCCCTTGACCCGTGGCCCCCAAAGCAACCCGGAAGGCGAACCCCACGTGATCCAGGCAGGGCTCTGACCCTTTTCCGGTCCCTCCTGGCGTCCCGGCCGGGTCATGGCCCCTGGCATCCCTGACAGTGCCCCACAGCCAGCGAAGACCACTCGTGGGAAAGAGCGACCCGTCCCGCGAGGGCAGCAGAGCCCCGAAACGCAACCCACTCGAGGATAGCCGGGTCCGCCCGCACTCCTAGCAGGGACAGGGCGGAGACACAATCTGAGCACCAACCCATGGTGCATCCCTGCGCTCGCACAGGTTGTGCTCCCCTTTACCGGCACCCGGGGCCTCCTCGGTAGGCACCCCTCCGAGACCTCCAGCGCCTTTGTTCCGAGCCACTCGTTCCCCGTAGGCTCCTCCAGCTGTGAGCGCAGCTGCGCACCGCAGAGATTATTCTGCAGACGGCCCGACATCAGAGGGCTGCTCCGCCCGAGGGGCTCCTTCAGCTCGCCGGGTCCGTCCCTACAAAAGAGAACACAGGGGCAGAACCGCTGCCAAAGCACCCAGCTCGTGCCACGCACGGGCAGCGTTCCCCCCTCCAACCGGCACCCCGGCACTTGCCTGATCGGCACCCTCTCCGCGGCTTCCGTGTCCCTCTCGATAGTGGAACTGTCGGCACCGCCTGCTCTCTCACCGTCGGCCTCAGGGATTCCCTCTGCTCCCTCAGAGGGCGGCCAGCCGTACGCGTGCACCCAGCAACGCGTCTCACTGTATTGGAGGAGGCGGCACCCAGCCGCTTAATCCTCCCCTCACTCTGGGACGCCATGACGGTTTGAGACTCCTTATGGAATAAAAGGCGCCTCTGTCCCGTCTGCGTCCCTATAGTGCGGCGCAAGACCGCAGCCGACTCGGGGCGGAGGGCGCTAGGACCCGGGGCACTTAGCAGCCCGTGTCCATTCAGCGTCCTCTCGGACTCCCCTGCCACAAGCGATACAGCCCGCGGCGCCGCACTCCTGTCGGAGGGCTGCTTACTCGGAACTGATCGTTAACATCACAGCCTTTTTCAACAGACCCTCCTGCATGCTATGGAGTCGGCTGTACTCCCGTCTCCGCCGTACCTCTCCGGCTGGAGATTCCAGCGTCGCGCCGTCCGTTGTTGATCGAAACGTTTTCAGCGCCGCGAGCGCCTTCCTCTCCAGATCCAGCACCTCAGCCCGGAGGGCACGTAGCATCTGTAATACACGCTGCTCCACGGGCTGAAGGGCCGCCTCCAGCACCGCCAGAGCAGCTGGCAAAGACAGGAAGTTAACCGACGCGGAGCCTACCTGTCTGTCAGCCTCCGACGCCGCCACTTCCTGTGGGCCTTTCCTCGGCCCAATCGGGTCTCCCCTGCCCGTGATGGACATTCCTTGGTCCCGCCTCTCTGCAGTCATCGGCGGGCACACAAGACACACCGTCCAATCGCGTGCCTGTCAGGGGGAGGGACTTCTGGTCCGCGGCCATCTTGGCTCCCCTTCTGCGGCGGCGACGTGCTTGCCGGCAGCCTTGTTGTTGCCGGCACCTTTTGAGCTGCAGCGTCTCCTCCTCCGCAGCCCTCGCGGCTGCCGCTGTGCTGCCGGAGCCCGCAGACCGGCATCGCCTGCCACTGGCGTGGATCCGGGAAGCCCCTGTCTGCAACAAAGAAACACGCCCGGCCCCATGGGCGGCTGCTGCTAGGCAGGGAACTCACCTCCCGGACTCGTCAAACCGAGGACACCTCCTCGGCGTGGCCTTTCTTGACGCCATGCCGTCCCGGACGCCTCCAGCAACGGCGCGCTCGTTGGAGACCGCTGCACTCATTGTAGGCACGCCGCCCTCCCGCATCAGGGAATAACGGCCCTCCTGCGGACCCCTGGCGGTCCGTGGGGTTCCTTTACCCCGCGGGGCTGTGTGCACGCAGCCCCGATGCGTGGTGGGGTCCTGCTGCGCCGGGCCGTCCACAACAATATTTTGTTGATCAGGTCTCCGCCTTGAAACAGGCGGAGCATCCTGCCGACTACGCCAGATGTGAACGGCACCCGGGCACAGACAGGCGGACATGTTGTTGTCAAACCACCACACGTTTATTAAACACAATATTTACAATACTTAGGTCACACAGACCCAGTCACGTGCACAAACCCCAAAACAGTCACTCAGTCCTGGCCACAATGCCTTCTTCTCGGGCCGCCTCCACAACTCCTCTTGCCTCGTCCTTCTTCCACCCGACTCTAGCCTCGAATGAAGGGAGACGGCCCCTTTTATAGAGGACCCGGATGAGCCCCAGGTGTTCCCGGCAATCCTCTTCTGGCCACGCCCAAGTGTGGCGGAAGTGCCGGCTGTCCTCCCGGCTGCTCTCCGGGCGCCGTCATAAATCTTCCCCCCAGCACTTCTTGGTGTGGCAGGAGTGCTGGGGAAACAAGTCCCCAAGGCATTGGGGCGCCTCCTGACGGTGACCACGGGCCCCTACAGGGAAGGGCTTCCATGCCCTTGACCCGTGGCCCCCAAAGCAACCCGGAAGGCGAACCCCCGTGATCCAGGCAGGGCTCTGACCCTTTTCCGGTCCCTCCTGGCGTCCCGGCCGGGTCATGGCCCCTGGCATCCCTGACAAGACTTTATAGCGGAATAATCTCATCTGACTGAATGTGTTCTGAACTTATCATTACTTGCAAACCAAAGTCCCATTAAGATCTCAAGATGCCTGCCTACTTAAGAGTCCAATGATTAATAAAATAACAGGTCGAGCTTTCAGTTTCTGGGCCCTTTCAGTCTCAGCTTTTAAATTCAGGCTGAAGACTCACTACTTTAGTCAAGCACACCCTGACTAGAGCTGCTGATTAGATGTGCATACTTTATTTCTATTTGTTAGTCATTTCTACACAAATATAAGTAATTCATTATTTATAAATCATTACTAACACTCCTCCATTTTGTTTCTCTTCTTGGTATCTGGATCTGGCACTTGGTGCCACTGCTCTACTTCCTCAAGCCTGGCTTCCTGCCTGTGTAAAAGTTATCTCTGACTGGAATTGATAGATGGAAAGATTCTGTCATCAGACTGGACGGCCAATACAGAATGTACTGTAGAATGCCCAGAATGGGGTAGCTGCCAATTGGCTGATGTCTCCAGAACTGTGTCCAACTTTGTCTTTGTCTTTCTCTGTTATACTTGACCATGGACCCTCAGAGGTTTATTAGGCTACTAACTGGAGTTTTTGTTTTCTTCTCCTCTATTGTCAGCTGGCCATACTTCAGCAATTAATTAATTTAAAGATATTGTTGGTTTCTGTTTACTTCAATCAGTTTCTACTTTGTTTTCGGTGTGTTTTAACAAATTTATGTCTTTATGTGTACTAATTTTGTATTTAGTAATTTGTAAAATGTATACCTTTTTACTTGGCACTGTATACCTCCAAACAAAAAAAAATCTGTTTGGACTCTTGGATGAAGAGAAGAGGTAACTGGTCAAATGATCATCACTTGGTGGTGTTCAATTCAATTTCAGCTTCAGGAATGGAAGTGCTTGAGAAGTATAGTGGCCAGGAAATAGTCATTCTTAGTTATGGGGGCAAATCTAAGACCCTTTAGTGGACCTCATCAGTAATATAACCAAACTAGTTAAAGAATGAGGATTTTGAAGAGATGTTAAGTAAGCAGGTTTCTAGATTAAACTAAGAAGTATTGGCAGGACAAGGCATCAGCTACAAGGAAGGTTAGAGAAGTATGCGGTATGATATATTCCTCAGGCATTTGGGGAATTTATTGAGACCATACAGAACAGATATCAAGCAGTCTAATGGAAGGTCTATCAAGCCATTTGACATGTCTGCCAAGGGAACATCCACAATTACATGGGACTTCTTGAAATGGTCACCTTGAGCAAAGGAAATAGATCAATCTTGAATGAGATGGCTGCACAATAATGGCAGAAGGACCCAGTGTTGACAGTAGTCATCACTGTTCATTGAAGGTGGTTGCTGAGCACAACCTCAGGCCAAGGTTTTGATTCAAGTATACAGTAGTTTGCGGTCTTCCTATAGATATAGTTCTGAAAATTCTTGGACAATGAAAGCCCTCTCCACCTGGAGAAGGCCATGATTCCACCAGGGGTATCACAGAGGTACTCAAAGCCCTGTAACTCTGGTTCAATAGTCTTCTTACCCAGTGTGAGTAATTGGTTTTGGCTTTGTAGCGATGCCAGGATAGGTTCTGCCCTCCATGACCCTTTAGTAGGTAAAGCAAGTCCAGAAAATGATTATGGGTTAGGCACAGTTTAACTTGTTAAAGTAAAAGAATAACAATTTAAGAAGCCCCTACTGGTGGCTCAAAGTATGAATCTATACACACAGCTGAGACTGCCCACACTTTAATTATATTAATGCCTATCTCTAAAAGTTCAGTTTTATCAAACCTGATCTGTACATCATGTTGTTATCATCCACCCATCCATCCGTCCATTATCCAACCCGCTTTATCCTAACTACAGGGTCACGGGGGTCTGCTGGAGCCAATCCCAGCCAACACAGGGCGCAAGGCAGGAAACAAACTCGGGGCAGGGCTTCAGCCCACCGCATGCTCTATAAAAATAATGGTGCAATAAAAATAAACATCTTTTGATATTCACTTCATTTTCTAAAGGCAAGACTGTAATGAATCTTTGCTCTGCTACTTTTGACACCCCGATATCATTTGACATTTATCAGGTACGTGCGTAAGCTTTTTCTCTATTCCAGCTCTACAGTTTATTGCTTTTGATAAGCCCTCTTCAAGGTTACAATGGTGAGCTGAAGGCCTGATCTGGGCTGAATGTTCAAAATATTCTGCCCATTTCCTCACAAAAACAAAGCTGCACTGCCAAATGCGGTGTGGTTGTTCTCATTTGGTGGAATGCAAGCAAAGGGGTCAAAGCAGATCAGTCTTTGCCAAAGAAAGAAGATTTTATAAATTAGAAAAATGACCCACAAAGCCAGTGTTTAAAAAAAATCCCTTTGTGATCTTTATTAATCATTCTAAAGGTTGCAGATGTTATCTTTTATATGCCGTACACACAGATTATGATCATTTACATCTGCTTGCCCTGGTGAGCATTTCCAGGCACTGCTAGAGCAGGTCAAAGTCTACCCTAAGCTATCCTGATACAGCTCCCCTGGGATAACTCTAGTGGCCATCTTCTTTAGATTTCAAAACCACTTGAGGTGTTTCTTCTTGATTTAAAGAAACAGTGGATTTCCTTTGAGGCAATCCCAGATTAGCAAGCTCCTTACTCTGTAACAAACCAGCAGTTTAGTGATGGGACCCAATTTCGACTGCTTTTGCCTGTTATCTCTTGTTTTTTTGGTATTCGGGTGAACAACAAGTGCACGGTTTGAGAGTCGGACATTACTGTCTGATGTAAAGACTGTAAAACCACTGCTCCAGCAATCCATTTGTGAAACTTACAACTCTTGGACATTCATCCAAGAATGAAGTAACCAAAGCACTTAACAACCTCTACTCTGAGCAACTGCTCCAAATTACTTTTTCAAAAGATGACTAATTCTTAACATGACCACTTGACATTCAGCTGCAAAATGCTTGTGTGCATGCTGAAGGTTACAGTCTGTGCAGGCTGAGAGAAGAAGATCATTCACAAGCTACAGAGAAGCAACTATTCAGTCAGGAGGTGTTCAGTTTCTAACAGAATGCTCCATAGAATGGAGCTTCTTACAAACCTGAGAGAGAACCATTTGTTTACCTACAGTAGCCTGACGCCTTTTATACTTTGCTTTTTTATTTGTATGTGGATGCATAGAGGCTCTTTTTGTTGATTTCTGTTGTGCTGAGTTAAATAAGGATGACTGGGTTGGTGCCCCAATATTTATCTGTGGTACTTGCATTACCTCACTTGACCACAACCTGGACCTCCTGCTTCTTGGGGTACTAAGATGAAACAACACTACAGTATAATGAACATATGTTATGCAGATGGTTTGCTATGGACTGTAACCAACACTCGCTGCTTACCATTTAGTTGTAAGTGTTTTCCTGTGCTGCTGCCCTTTCCTGTGAACAGTAATATTGTTTTGTTTAGATATTTTCTGTTGTAAAAGGTTCTGTACAAAATAACATAACATTCATAAAAGATATCCAGTTCATAGTTGCAGCAGACTAGAGCCTACCTTAGCAGTATGGGACACAAGCAGGAACTTTTTATCACAGGACTCACTTATGCAAACATCTATGGACCCAATTAAGAATCATTAATTCATTTAAAATGTATAACATTGGGATGAAAACTAGAGTACCTAGAGGAGAACCAACAAGGACAGAACAGATAGATAGATAGATAGATAGATAGATAGATAGATAGATAGATAGATAGATAGATAGATAGATAGATAGATAGATAGTGTCGGAGATGGATGGTTGGGGGGACCCGGCCGGGACGCCCAGGAAGACTGTAGGAGGGCTTACGCCTTCCCCAAACCGTGTGTTGGGGCGACCGCCCTGGTACCTTTGGGGGCCACGGGTACAGAGCTTTGAAGCTCAGCCCTGTAGGGGCCTGTGGTCACCGCCAGGGGGCACCCCAATGCCTTTGGAGCCCTGGACCTCAGCACTAACGCCACACCCGGAAATGCTGGGGGGAAGAGGAGCAGGGACACCCGGAGTGCTTCTGGGGATGCAGCCGGCACTTCCGCCACACTGGGGCGTGTCGGGGACACACCTGGAGCACATCCGGGTGGGTATAAAAGGGGCCGCCTCCCTTCATACAATGACTTGAGTCGGGTGGAAGACGGACATGGTCTGGGAAGAGACCAGGAGGTGGCCTGAAGAGAGAGAAGGCATTGTTGTGTTGTGGCCAGGACTTTTGGGACTTGGGGACTGTGAGCACTTGTAAATATGGCAAATAAACGTGGGTTGGGTGACATTGATGTGTCTCCCTGTCTGTGTCTGGGCCAGCTACCACAATAGATAGATAGATACTTTATTAATCCCAAGGGGAAATTCATCTTCTTAAGCAGCAGCATACTGATAAAAACAATATTAATTAAAGAGTGATAAAAATGCAGGTATAACAAACAATAACTGTATAATGTTAACGTGTACCCCCCCCCAGGTGGAACTGAAGTGTATAGTGTGAATATAGAGTATGCAATAGAATAGAATATGCAAACTCCATCCAGATAGCAACTGGACATGAGATTTGAACCCGGGACTATGAAAGGCAGCTGTCTCACCATACCACACTGATAAAAAATGTCACAGTATCAAAGAGAAAACATGCCATCTCCACACAACAGGAAGAAATGGCAGTCAGAAGGATTTAATGTTACCCATAGCACGACTGTACTGCCCACATTGTGGAGTCCCTGCAATACATTTACACATACCGCATCATTTGTGAATATTCACTGATTCATTTAATATTCTGTAATTCATGTGTTAGAATATTGAGACATGTGAGTAAAATAAACTGACCAGGGAGAGTATATCCAGACAGCACCCCAGGGAGCTTTCTCTGAGTGAAATGCAAACCAGTCTTATTATGGCTTCTAGCACAGAGTGCGATAGAGCAGCAGGCTGTTTAAGGTATAAGACCAAGCTAAGAC
The DNA here is from genome assembly GCF_016835505.1 of Polypterus senegalus. NCBI lineage: Eukaryota > Metazoa > Chordata > Cladistia > Polypteriformes > Polypteridae > Polypterus > Polypterus senegalus. The sequence goes on from NC_053161.1 coordinate 81,609,822, forward strand.
ACTCTGCTTTATACATTTTTGAAAGCAGTGGTGGGGATCATCTGAAACTTACAAAGATGTGATTAGAACATACTGTAAGAAGATGAGAAATTTGACAAATGAGAGAAGGCCATTCAGCCCATTAAACTTGTTTGCTTTGCTAATAGCTAAGCTGTCCCAAAGTTTCATCCAGATATTTTTAAAGGTTTGTTAAGATTTTGGCTTCAACTACACATCTCAATAGTTTGTGCCAGATCCCCACAACTCTTTGCATAACGAAATACTTCCTGGTTTCAGACCTAAATGCACTTCCCCTTAATTTCCACAGTGTCCTTGAGAACATGATTCACCGTTTAATTGATATTGTTCGGTTGGATCTGTTTTATCAATGCCTTTGAGAATACTGAAAGCCTGAATTTGGTCCCCAAGTATTCTCCTCTTGGTTGAGACTACACAGGTTTAATTCTCAGAGTGTGTCAAAGTAGGACATGTCTTTAAGTCCTGGGGCCTCATCTATAAAGCTTACATAGACACAAAAAGAGGCTTGAAATGTGCGTACACAACTTCCTATGCAAAAGAAAACTTGATGGGCACACATGCATATATTTATGGCAACTCTGACCCATGTGTGCAGGACGTATTCGGAGAAAATGAGAAATGACAACACCTTCGATCAAGCAGGGAAGTGCAACAGAACCAGCTAAATGACGACTCATGTGTATAATAATTCATATTACTGAGGTGTTATTTTAATGTGCTTTGATGTAAAAACAATAATTATGATTTAAAGGTTGCATTTTGGTTCCTTTTTAAGCGGGCCAATGCTACGTATTTGCTATGATAGAACATTTCTGGTATTTCATCAGTTTATATTGGCGACTTGTTGTCACTTCTCAGGGAACTGGCCCGACCTGTCAGGAATATCAGAATTTGGAAGATTTGGATAACAGCCCCATGCAGTCTCGTCTGCCCAAGACTAAACAGGTTTAGTTCTCTGAGTCTGCCAGAGTAGGACATGTCCTTAAGACCTGGGTTGCACTTGGTTGCTGTTCTCTGCACAGCTTTAACTGCACACAATACCCCAGATGTGGTATCAGCAGTGCATTATATAATCTGAGCATAGAATCCATCAATAAATAGTCAACATTTTTTATGATACTAAAAATTTTATTTGCCTTTAAAATTGCTTATGCACTCTTCTTATATGATGAAAACATTTTGTCAATATAAACCCCAGAATCTTTTACCAAAGGTTGCTTCCTGCAAGACCATATCCCCCATCTTGTATTTATAATTCCCACATTTAGGACTTTTCTACATTAAACTGCATTTTCCAAGTGTTCACCCAGTTCTGAAGCTTTACCATTCCCCCAGTTTCACTAATTAACTAACTACAATGGAATCAATATCATTAATAAGAATACGAAGCGGCCTCAGGACAGACGCTTGAGGGACATCACTGATGTCCTCACTCCACGTGGAGCGTTCTCTTCTTATCTGTAATCTTTGTCTCCTGCTGCTTAACCAACTTGATGTTTATTTTGCATCATCATCAGATCCCTTGTTTCTTCAATGTTTAGTTGTCACATATTCCAGTTTAGGGTGATGATTATCTCTAAGCTGTTTCAAGCTGATGATTCCCTTGTTCTGTGTGACATGCATGCATAAGACAAGAACATATGAAAGCCTCCTATGGGTGCAGGGATCTGTCCTGCTGCCCAGACCACTGTGCAAACCAGAATTGTGATGGCATATGGAAAAAGTTTACTTGACGGAAAAACTTTTGTCTTATGTGAACTTCTAAGCCCAACTTCAAAATGCTCTGCATAAACAAATGGTGTTGTTGAAAGGGAAGGCCACACATAACCCCTGAAGTGGTTTCAGTGCTTGGCTGGAAGTAACACAAGGAAGAGACCAACCTCACAGTCAGAAGAAAATTCATTAGATTAGTAAAGTGGGTGGTCTGTTTGGAGGGAGGAAGACAGGCTAGAGTTTTGGGAGAGAAACCTGAGGTGGAAAAAAGAGTAAGAGGTAGTGAGGGATCAGTAGCTGCATGGGAAGTCCCAATGGTTTGTCTTTTGTACTTTTTCTCACCCTGCATTGATCTTTCCCTGCATGGCTTCTTTTCCTTTCCTGGTGTTATTCTGTGTGCAGAAGTGGCACAAGAGTGTCCCATCTTCCATACAGTGAGGTATTTTGTGTTTCACAGTTTGAAACGCTTCTCTTAACAAACACCAACAAACAGAATAAAGAGTGATATGGAAGATAATAATGTCCCACCAGGAAATGAATGGTCAGTGATGAAATATGTGTTGTTGAGTTTCAGAATCAATGAAGTAGAGGTGAAGAAGTCAGTTAGAACTGAAATACCAGGACTGCTAAATGGTTTAGCAGCAAGCATTGTTGCCTCATAATGCTTAGATGTTGATTCAGTTTCTGGCTGATGCCTTTAATTTGTGGATTTTGCAAGTCCTCTTTATATTTACATTGATTTCAAGTAATCAAGTCATACTGTACTCTCCAATTGACCAGCAGTAATGAACAGCTTGTAAAAACGTCTTACATAATTTTCTCAGTAATGGCTGGGTTCCTGTCTTGTACCTGGTTATGCCAAGATAGATCTTATATCTTCGTGACCCCGATCAGGGAGCAAGTAAACAAGTGTGTTTTGAAGATATGAGCACTATAAAGCAAATTTAAAATTTTGACATGAGTAATAAGTCTACTTTTATACCACAAAAATGTCATGTTGCACACATTGGTCACTGTTCTATGTCCCAAGAGAGCATTGTCATAATCATTTTTACCATTTTCTGGGTTCACTCAAGCTAGCATTTTGCCCCCAAAACCTTTTTCCTCCTCTCTCCACTGTTCTGTGCATTCTTTAGGGGGATTCCCACAAATTCCGTGTTGTCCGATGCCACATCCAAACATGTCTTCTTCAACTTCCCTCTCGATCAAGATGCACCTCTTCACCCAATTCTGCTCTACTTTTTGTTCCATATGCCCAAGTCCTGATAGAGCAATGAAAAATGGAGCAGATAACCAATGTGCCATGTCAGACAAGTGTGTAGAATGAATCTGGTGAGGCTGAAAGTTGCAAAGGTTTCCACAGTAACTGAGAATCAACAGGGCTTTCATGCGATCAAGTCACCATGTAACATTGTGCCAAGGGAGTGTGATCCCTGAGGGCAAAGAGGTACATGTACTGGAACACTTGCATTTCAGGATCTACTTGAGCAGAATAACATAATGGCATGAATACTGTGCTGATGTCATTGCTTCCTTATTGTTTAGTCAAATGCAATAAGTACAAGAGCGTGCATGCCTCTCTTTGATCTGAAAATGTTGGGAAAAACACTGCACAACAGAAATGAAAAGGTGAAAGAAGCAGAGGCAACTCACTGAAAGTGTCACCATCAGTGTAGGCCACAAACATGACATATGAGGGTCTGTGCACAGAAGATAATGGGACCAGGAAATGTGCCGAACACCCCAGCAGTGGAATGAAGACCAATTACAGTGGGGCACTTTAATAGCTTAGCCAACAGAGCTGTAGATGTGAAGATAAGATTAAGGCCAGATGATGCTTAAACGATAGAAGAGCACTTTAAAATAAGTCTATAGAGTGGTTAAAAACAACATCATTTTGGCAGATTTACAGATGTAAACACTGGGGAAAGTTGAAAGAAGCTGATAAGAAGGCTAATAGGTGGTCCCTTCAAATAGCTGGTAAGGAGGGATGCCTTGTGAAGACCATTCCAGTCCAACTGGTAATGCAGCACACACAGAGTGCCATGTAAAAATGTAGAAACTCCGCTCAGACAGTTCTTGGGTCAGGAACTGAATGCAGGTTCTTAAAGGCGTGAGTCAAAAATAAATATTCATCATTCATTTTCCAACGGGGAGCAAACCTTGGGCTGGACTTGTCTGCACCTGTCTTGGGGATGTAAAGGAAGAAAATTGCTTCAAAAGAGGAAAAACCCATACAAACGTGGTGTGGACAGGCCACAAATACTGTGACTCCACAAGAAGGTTTTTACTTTTTCATGCTGTTTGCACTTGATCATCTTTAAACTGAAAATCAAGAAAATATTTGAATTTTCTAAAACGCAAGTTCTTCCAATCCTTTCTCGCTTTTAAATTTATCAGTGCATTGCTGGGGGTTCACAATGGCCGAATGAGTTACTACAACATGATTATCAGAGCAGAAGCATCAGACATACAGTGGAACCTCGGGTCACGATCGTAATTCGTTCCAAAACTCTGGTCACACCCCGATTTGGTCGTTACCTGAAGTAATTTCCCCCATAGAATTGTATGTAAATACAATTAATCCGTTCCGGACCATACGAGCTGTATGTAAATATATTTTTTACAAAAATAGTTAATTATACCATAGAATGCACAGTGTAATAGTAAACTAAATGTAAAAACACTGAATAACACCGTGAAAACCTTGAACAGAGAAAACTAACATTGCAAGAGTTCACGCTACAGCCTTATGAACTGCTCTCTGTAAATATTTTTTAAATGAGTTTTAAGCGCAGGGAAAAAAATGAACATTTGAAAAATCCATAATTTATACAACAACTAACCATAAACAACCAAGAAAAGTAACATTGCAGGAGTCGAACCTTCTGGCATGAAGGAAGTGAGCAGAAAGCCTGGTGGAGAGTAGATTACAGTTTTGTGGTAAAGTCCCTCTGTGCGATGCACATCTGACTGAGAACAATGTACTGTACAGGTAGAGACTGAACATGTGGGGAAATCATCCATATGTACAAACCGGAAGGGAAACTGGCTTGTTCGTCACCCGAGTGTGTGGTCGTGAACAGATGCAAAAGTTTGGCGAACTTTTTGGTCATAACCCGACTTGTACGTGTTCAGAGACGTTTGTGACCCGAGGTTCCACTGTACATGTCAAACTGACCGTAGTAATTGATCATCAGTATAGAGAAAACTTGGGGAATACCACACCTAAAGTTGCTGGAGGAGAATGGAATAGAAACTGTAATACATCACCAAGAAAATGAAAAAAGACAACCTTTTGCCTCTCATAAAAAGAAAACTAATAACATTTTCATTCCTGGAATTCATTTCTGGATTGCCAGGGCTGAAGACTACCATGAGAGTACTGCATGCAAAACAGGAACCAGCCTTGGATGGAGCACCTTTCCATTTCAGGTCCCAATCACTCACAACCTATGCAGAGACAATTTACAAAAGCAAACAAAACTAACACACGTGCCTTTAGGATGTGGGAGGAAGCCAAATGGTGAGTGCAAAGAGACACCACAACCTGTAGGGGCATGGGAATCAAAACACCTAAACACAAGACTCAGGAATCGCAAGCATCTCTTGGACTATCTCTGCTCATGTGTTCTCCAGTGGGATTGAAAAAATCAATCAAAATCAAAATGAAAAAGGAACCATTAAGTTCCTGTGTAAGGACTCACTTGCTTGGCACCCACTTCTTGTAAAACTTGTAATGGCACCAATTCAACAATCAAAGTGGAGAGGCACCAGCTCTGTGTGATTTTCCCACGTGTTATGACATTGGGAGTCTGGGTGCCCTCTGACACTTAATGACTCATTCATATTGAGAGCTGATCAGAAGAAGTCTTTCACAGAGTGATGGCGGGAGTGAATTTTAAACAATTTTGTGGCGTGATCAATGGGTGAGGCTTGATTTGATATTGTGAAGATATGATGTGATATTCTACTGTACCTCTGATTTTACAGTTGGTTAATTGAAGCTATTGTTGCTATCAGTATTCACTTGATTAGCTTGTATCGTGACTAGTGGACTGAATTATTATTTTAATCTATTAGGAGAAAGTAGGGTGAAATGACACCTTTTATTGGCTAACTAAACAGATTACAAATGCAAGCTTTCGAGGCAGCTAAAGCCCCTTCATCAGGCAAGGTGTAACAGAAAGCACAAACACGTAATGCTACCAGGAATATGTAGATGTAGGGCAATGTTTGAAGAAATGTCATACAGTGGAGCTTTCTTGCAGCAACTCAGCCTGTCTGTCTTCCAAACATTACATCCATATATTTTTCACAGTCCTGCTTGCAAAAGCATCAACGCAGAGTTGCTTCCTGATTGTCACATTGAGAAGTGAAATGCAGAACCATACCTGATGATTTCCAGCAGACAACCCCTGATTTTTTTTTTTTAAACATGTCAGAAAGCCATCAGGAGCCCGCAAGCCACTTGGTTTCTGCCAAATAAGATCTCATATCGACTTACAACCTTTTGCAATTTTGTGTTAAAAAAACAAAAAACAAGGGCCTTGCATGTTGTATGCTTGCCTTTAATGAATGCATTGAAAGAAAAATAAAGAAAAAGTGTCTAGAAATGCAGCCACATTACAAAAATGTGTCGGAAATCCCCAGATTTCTCTTAGAAAAGATTAAATATTTATAATAAATTGCATTTGATTCATCACTCTGTGTGTGTGTGTGAGAGAGAGAGAGAGAGAGAGAGAGCAGAGGTGGTGCCACCTGAGGGTCTTGATTCAGGCCCTGTGCAGACGGTTGATGGGGTATCATACCTGGGGCCTCATGTATCAAACCTTGCTTAGGTTCCATACTAAAGTTCTACTTATGCTCAAAAGGCAAAAAAAGGGCAAAAGCTAAAAAAATGGATTTATAAAGCCACACATGCACCACATGCCATACCAAGTTCCTTTATAAATGTCAAATCAGCTTACAGTATAACTATGTGCTCATGCAAGCACTTTTAGCCTCTCCCTTTCACCACCCACCAGTAACCATATATAGCTTAAAACCCCATTTATGAATATTCATGATCTGATCATCATATAAATTTGGCCATGTTGCCGAGTGACATCTTTATTATAAACCATGGAAGAAAACAGAAAACGAAACTTAAGGGAATGTGAACTTGAGGTATTACTGACTGAAGTGGAAAACGCAAACACTTTCTGTTTAAAGGTCTGTTTGTGAGAGACACATATAAAAGAAAAAAACAGGAGAGACAGCAGCTGAGTGGACAGAACAATAGCAACTTGCCATTGTGCAGTGCCCAGACTGGCACCAGTACACAGAGCAAATTGACTGCAGGCTGTATGTGCATAACTGTAAGTAATTAAGAACATTCGTAATGAACTCTTAAAAAAAGAAAATTGTTTTGACAGAGTGTTGCAATACATACAAGTCTCTTTACATTCAATGTACAACATGCAAGCGTCTTTGAATTGCCATTGCACTAATGTCCTGCATTCATCTTGACCTCTTTGAGGTGGCAGAGGTTCTGTGCCATGCTGTTGAGTGCTGCCAACACAATGCAGTAAAACTTTGTAAAGCAGTGTGCCGCCTGATGGGTCTAACCACCACCATGTTCCAAAGGTATTTCTATCACTGATCTTGTATGGGAGTGCCTTTTACTGTGTTATACCTCCTCTCATGTGGTGTACCCAATGTCACCTGAAAGAAAGAATAAAGTCAACCCTCGTTTATCGCGGTTAATCCGTTCCAGACTCTGCCGCGATAAATGAATTTCCGCGAAGTAGGATTCTTTATTTATAAATCTAATATTTTCGCAGTTAGAGCATTGAAAACCTGTTTACGACCTTCTAAATATGTTTTTTAACATTATTAGAGCCCTCTAGACATGAAATAACACCCTTTAGTCAAAAGTTTAAACTGTGCTCCATGACAAGACAGAGATGACAGTTCCGTCTCACAATTAAAAGAATGCAAACATATCTTCCTCTTCAAAGTGTGTGTCAGGAGCAGATAATGTCAGAGAGCGAGAGAGAGAGAGAAAAGCAAACAATGAAAAATCAATAGGGCTGTTTGGGCTTTTAAGTATGCGAGGCACCGCTGGACAAAGCAGCTACAAGGAAGGCAGCAATGTGAAGGTAGTCTTTCAGCATTTTTTAGAGGAGCGTCCGTATCCTCTAGGCCAGTGTCTGAACAGCCCCTCTGCTCACACCCCCTCCGTCAGGAGCAGAGAATGTCAGAGAAAGAAAGAGAGAGAGAGAGAAAGCAAACAATCAAAATGCAATACGTGCTGTTGGGGCTTCCAAGTATGCGAAGCACCGCACAGGAAGCAAATTGTATATCATTGAGGAGTTTTATTTAATATGTAATACGTGCTCTGATTGGGTAGCTTCTCAGCCATCTGCCAATAGCGTCCCTTGTATAAAATCAACTGGGCAAAGCAACTGAGGAAGCATGTACCATAAATTAAAAGACCCAAAAATCCGTGATATATATTTAGATATGCTTACATTTAAAATCCGCGATGAGTGAAGCCGCGAAAGTCGAAGCGTGATATAGCGAGGGATCACTGTATACAATTTGTTTGCAATGTACTAAACTTAATGACAATCCAAGGATTACTTACCAAGAAGTCAACCATCAGACACAGGATGAGTTTGACGTCTGCTACCCACACTACTACATATTTAAGAAAAAAAAGAAATCATGGATTTAGCCAGGCCACCTGCAGCAATGTCAGTCGACACATTTGAGCATCACATATTAGTTTTCTATTAATTGAATGAAACTACATTCTGTTCACAAAAGCACATTCATTCTGCGTCAACATGTTACATTAGTAAAATCAGGACTGAAAATTGCCTTTTGATCTCCTCACCTTGACTACAAAAAAACTGGATGCATGTGGGCAGCATCTTAAGTATACCATCTCATAAAGATGGCATGACACGACTATGGAATGGCAGTGAGATTCCTGATGGGTTAACCAGTTCATACTGAAAAGTGCCCATGGTCAAATGTGTAACGGATCAGGAATTGCATGATTTTGGTTTATCAATAGCACCTGATGACTCCGACTCTCTCGATTTACTAGCACAATGTCTGACTTGTATCTCAGAATGGATGAATAGTAACTTTCTCAAGTTAAATAAAGAGAAAACTGAAATCTTAGTGATTGGCAATAATGGATACAATGAGGCTATTAGAAGTAAACTGGATAAATTAGGATTAAAAGTCAAGACGGAGGTAAAAAGCTTAGGGGTAATTGTTGACTGTAATCTGAATTTTAAATCGCATATTAATCAGATCACTAGGACAGCATTTTTTCACTTAAGAAACATAAGTAAAGTTAGACCTCTTATATCACTGAAAGATGCTAAGAAATTAGTTTACGCGTTTGTTTTCAGTCGACTAGATTACTGTAACGCACTCCTCTCAGGAATACCCAAGAAAGACATAAATCGTTTGCAACTAGTGCAGAATGCAGCTGCTAGAATCCTAACTAGGAAAAGAAAATCTGAACACATTTCTCCAGTTTTAATGTCACTACACTGGTTACCTGTGTCATTCAGGATTGACTTTAAAATTCTGCTTATGGTTTATAAAGCCTTAAATAATCTCGCCCCATCGTATATATCGGAATGTCTGACACCTTATATTCCAAATCATAACATCAGATCCTCAAATGAGTGTCTCCTTAGAATTCCAAGAACAAAACTTAAAAGAAGTGGTGAGGCGGCCTTCTGCTGCTATGCACCTAAAATCTGGAATAGCCTGCCAATAGGAATTCGCCAGGCTGATACGGTAGAGCACTTTAAAACACTGCTGAAAACACATTACTTTAACATGACCTTTTTATAACTTCACTTTAACTTAATCCTGATACAGTACTCACAGTATGTTCAATTCATCATAATAACTATTCATGGGGGCTCTAAAATCCGTACTGACCCCTACTCTCTTTTCTCTTTCTTTTTCCGGTTTCTTTGTGGTGGTGGCCTGCGCCACCTCCACCTACTCAAAGCTTCATGATGCTTCAACAATGATGGACGGATTAAAAGGCAGAAGTCTACGTGACCATCATCATCATCAAGCCCTTCCGTGAGAACCCTAAATCCAAAGAGGACTGTTTCATTTATGTTAGGTAGAATGCCCAGAGGGACTGGGCGGTATCATGGTCTGGAATCCCTACAGATTTTATTTTTCTCCAGCCGTCTGGAGTTTTTTTGTTTTTCTGTCCCCCCTGGCCATTGAACCTTACTCTTATTCGATGTTAATTAATGTTGATTTATTTTGTTTTTTTTGTGTCTTTTATTTTTCTATTCTTTATTATGTAAAGCACTTTGAGCTACTGTTTGTATGAAAATGTGCTATATAAATAAATGTTGTTGTTGGTTTGATGGTCTCTGTAATATAGGCTCCAGTTCAGCACACAACTTCAAGAAGATAGCTCTAGAAAATCTAAATCGGTTTATAAGCCAGTCATCATTATGAGCTAAAAAATAATTGCAGTCTCAGAAAACTCACTTCTTGTTTAGCCTGCCATTGGTGATATCCTCCAAAGGAGTTGACGCTGCCAAGTATGTTATACAACACACAACATACCCTTTTCATAGTAAAAATTCACACTAAGGCAATTAACATTAAGATTGTGCATTAGGCCTTATTATCAACATTAAAAGCAGCAGTGATAATTTGTTCAGGAACATCAGAAAGTGACTGACGCCTCATTGAAATGCGCAATAAAATTAGATTTTCTGTTCACTTCAATGCCCTACCACAGCGTTTCTCAACCTTTAAGTATTTGCGACCCGAGTTTTCATAACAGTTTTAATCACGCTTCCCTAACATTTTTTTGAAATGTAGCTGCATATTTTATTATATCTACTTAACTTTTACCGACATTTATCTAGCTCTATATTTATTTTTCTAGTATCAGAATGTAGTTTAAGTTAATTTGTTTTGGTTTTAACAGTATTTTTCTCATATTTTTGATTCTTGTTTTCTTTGTTTTACATCTTCGCGCCCCTCTTTTTGTTACTTCGTGCCACCCTACAGGGGCCCGCCCCACAGGTTGAGAACCACTGCCCTACCACATGGTGTTGCTAAAATGGCAACACCAAAAAAGTCTGGGGAGGAAATTTCAAAATTTTGCTGTAACATTAAGCCAGTTTTCACAACAAGTTCATGTTTGATAAATCCCAGGATTGGCTTACGCATGTTTTATTCATGAGGCCCCAGGACACTGGATTTGTAAGGCAGGATTGCTAACAACTGTGCTCCAGAAATACTGCAAGTGTGACCGAAAAGTTCAAGTGCTAAAAATACAAAACTCAATCATCTGATCAGCGCCATAACACAAATAAAATATAAGTCCGGGAACTTTAGCGAAGGCTTGGTCATTGGGTAGGCCCCAAGTGAATTCTTTGCCCCTTACCTCCAGAATGACCAAAAGGCTGATGCTGCTGATGATGATGAAGATGATGAATAGGATGAACGAATGCAAATGGACATCAGGAGGTCGATTCCAGACTAAAGTCGTTATTCCTCTTGAACAAGCTATCTTCAATGAATTCTAAGTTAAAGCAATTGCTACTTATTTCCGTTTTGTCCCTTTCCAGTGCCATTTTATCTAATGCTTCTATCATTAACCACAACTTTTTAAAAACATCTACCAGTATCTATTTTCAATCAATGTTACTTTCATAAAGGACCTTTTACTGAGGAAATCTCCACAAAACTGTCACCATTACAACGAAAACAGCAGCACTGTTGAAAGTAAGATTTCTGCTAAACTTGATGCAAGTATAAAGATTTTGCAATAAAAGCACTGCCTTGTACCCATGAGACGTCCATTTCTGTTTTTGATCAGTTCCAGTACGGCTCTGTCATAATGACAAAGTGCCATTGTAAAACTTAAATGTAAAGTTTCCATATGAGTATTGTTTTTTTTTATTATTATTATTTCTAATAATGTACACACAGGATGGCCCAAGGTGTCGTCCTTTATTACTTTCTTTTTCCTGTCAGACTTGAAGAGACACTCCCAAAGCGCACGTTTCACAATATCTGAAGCTGCAGAAGTTCCTGACATGGCCATCACTGACAGGAAATTATCAGTCAAGACTCTTTTTCATAAATCAGTCCTCTGCAGTTTGTTCTAATATTGTACATGCTTGCAACATCTCCCGTTCATGATGTTATCTGCTAAGATTCAATTTGCAGTTAGTATGGAAAGCCTGAACCAAAGTAGAACAATTCTTGGGAGAGAAACCAACAATAATGGGACACTGTGATAATATTTCAAGGTCTCCAAAGGTTTCAAAATCAACTTCATGCCACAACAAAAATAAGGATCTGTGCTAACTGCATGCTTTTACTTCTCTTCCTTAATTAGTTGCGGTTGTTAGCCTGAGAAGGTTTACTTAAAGAGAGAGATCAGTTACTGGTAATGCAAGCACATTCTGGGACACACATGTTCCTCTTGAAACTGGCAAAAAGCGAAGTCACTGATGTCGAAAACAGAGTGCCTTCAAATAGCCGGTCATGCTATTTCTGTATATGAGCATTAATATTTTTACTTTTTATGATGTTTATCTTTTTTTTTACTTGCTTACAGGGTAATTAAGATATTTTAACTACATTTGCCCAACCCATCTGCAGCATGGGAGTGCTGTAGTCTTCATGATTTGCTCATATGAAGCTGGCACAGAAAATCCGATAAGAGATGCAAGAGGTTCCGTCCCACACAGGGCTGCCAGTTACCTAAAAAACGTATAGCTCAATAAAACAGCAAATTTGCCCAAAGAAATAGGCCAAAGCCTGAGGTAGTCAAAATAACACGCCGGAAAATGGGGTTGGGGGTATTAGTGTCAGTGTCAGAGCGAGAGGGTTAGGTACATACCAGCAAAGCCTGAGATTTTAAAGCGGTAAAGATATGCAAGTGCGAAAGGCAGGGGAAGGGATGCCACACGGATGAAATACATGCCAATAATTCATGTTGGGGGTTGAATAATAGTCCAAAATCCCACATTTAATTTAAAAACTCAATCCATAAAAGCTAATTTTTTTTCCCTTCAGATGACGATCAAAAACACCCCGACTGAGCGAGAAAACCGTGAACCAGGCCCAGTCTCGCCGCCAGAAATATTTGAGCCCCAGACAACTGGGTATGTGTGGGCCCCTCTGCCTTACCCTGGGTTCCCACATGCCAAAACCTTCAAATACGTATACAAAATGATCGAAATGTAGTTTATCCGACAGCGACAATGCTGCATTTATGAATACCATACTTGATGAGTTAAGCCTTCTCGCACATCAAAGATTGACTGCGAGAAGGAAAGCCAGTGCTAACGGAAGCTCGTAGCGGAATTGAAACAATACATTAATGAGATAGGCCTATGCATTATCTAACATGTAACGGTACAATTATACCAATGCAATGAATAGGAGTAACATCTGAACATTTTAATATATACTAACGGTTAGGGTTATCTACATGGTGTACAATCAGTATAGTAACTTGCTTTATCAAACTTCAAAGTTTTCAAAAAATCCGGGTGATTCAGAATCTTTAGTAATACACACAAAACCAACGCACATTCGTCACTGCTTGAAAAGCAACAATAAACACCCAAACGAATGAATTATCAAACTACGGAGACGGACATCTGCTACACCATACACGTCAACATCCACGATAGTGCACAACAATATCGCTGTTGTCTGAGACAGAACAGCGCCTGTGTGTGTGAAAAGGAAGTATTAAATTACAGCGGCGAAGTCAATCCATTATTCACGTACCCTGTACAACAAACATACTACTCAACGTCAAAGGCTTTCCTTTGTCTTTGAGAAGCGTGCCGCTGCCGGCCCCCTTTGACAAGCGTGCTTCACACGACACCAGCACGATATCTACTTGTGGCTATTAAAACTCTCACTTGTATTGCTGTAAGCTGAAAGATTTCACTTTTCTATTACATGTAATTTGAATAATTGCCCAAATATATATTTATGCGCACAACACCAGCATAAAAAAAATCAAGCGTGAAGGGGCTCCCTTCCGTTAGGGCCCCGGACCAGAGTCCCGTTTGTCCCCCCCTGGTGGCAGGCCTGCCAGGCCACCCTGATCCAACAGCATAACAGCATAGCTCTGGGGTACTCAACTCCTGTCCTGGAGGTCCACAATGGCTGCAGGTTTTTGCTTTAACCAAATTTTTAATTAGAACCTCTTCATTAACTACTGTATTAAGCTAATATGATTTTTTGGGCTTAGTTTTAACTTAACTCGATTGTTTCGATTCAAAACCCTTAATTGTCTATTTTAGTTTAGGTTGTGTCACCTGTTTTATAACCAGCCATCAGTTAATACTGAGGTACAAATGGCAAAGGAACCACCAGCTCTCCAACTTACGCGTTTCTATTTAAACCTGTGGACATGCGTCAGGAAGTATGTGTGTTAATACAATGTCTTGAAAGAAATGAGAGAGAAGGGAAGGACCAAAAGGTACAGATATGTTCCAGACCACAAAACATGTGGATAATATTTACTGAAAATGAAAAATCTGCAATGTGATAAAGATTTGTCTTGGAAAAATGAAAGCACTAGCAAAGCTGTATAATTAAATACCCACTTTCATTATCTGCTAGGCCTAGCTTCTAATTATGAAGCTAGTTAGAAAGAAAGCCTGCATCCACAGCGGACCTCCAGGACTGGCGTTGAGTACCCCTGGCACAGATCATACCCTTCTGGAGGGTCTCCTACCCACAGCATAAGAGATCTACAAAACCACCACCATTTTGATGTTGAAATGTGGGCGCACTCCTGTAGGACGCTCTCAGAAATGATCACTTGTGTGGAGTGAGACGTGTGCATGTTAGCAATTAAATATTGTGGCAGCCACAAATCAAAGTGGTTTAGCAGGCTTCTGTATTGTCCAGACCACCTAAGGTCAGAATAACTAAAGAAATCAGATATAAACACTGGAGAACTTGCAGATTTCACACAGGAGGCATGGCAAAGCCCCCAGTTGCATGATTGAATGTGCTTACTTTTAAATGAAGGCATCAGTCACATATTTAATATGAACTCTCAAAGTATTAAAACGAGTTTAGTTGCGCCCACTGAAAAGCACTTTTTTTTTAACGGTATAGCACTCACATTTGAAGTCTTGACTTCACATTTTAGTTACTTATCGATCCTGGCACAGAATGTATTTTTCTAAAAGTCATAGGAAGTACAAGAACAAGGCGTACAGGCTCAAGTGCCTTCTGCTCGCAGGGATATGACACTGGATAAATCTGGAAATCCCAGGAAAGTAAACAGTTCCAAGGAGCAGGCGTGCCTGGACATTTCATCAACCTTGAGATACAGTATGCTTGTTTTTGCTTTGTACTTATTAAAATGGGGCCTCTTCATCTAAATATTTTGAAATGGCACTTCCGATGTGGAAAACACACAACTTCATTTTCTGTCAAAGAAGCCAGGCTATTTGTAAAACATTGGATTTCCCCTTTTTCTTTAGTTACTTCATGTGCATCAAAGTTCAGTTTAGGTGTTCGTTACAGACAATGCACAATTGTAATACTGGTAGCATGGAGGGCTAGAAATTGGGTTTGCAGTGGCCCGTTGAATTGAGTGTCCGTGTCTGGCCACTGTTCACTGCCCACTTTCAAATACAAATGTGTGGTCCCGCTAAGGACAGCTCACTTAAAAATATCCGTTAAAATCTAATTGATTGACACAGTCTAATCCAAGGTTCAGTCCTGCAGGTTTTCACTCCTAGATGGTCTAATTGTTTAACTTTTTTTTGTTTCTTATTTTGCATTCAGAGAAATGTGTTGGTATGATACAAGTAAAAAAAAAAGGCTACTTGTGTACTAAACGGACGGCTCTGACAGTTAGTACCCTTTTCTATTATCGTGACGCAAATCGGATTTTCATTTTAAACATTAGGCACCCAAAGGGGACATTAACATTAGGGACCTATAGGCAACTATGCTCCATTTGTGGTTGGGTAGGTCAATCTAATAATTTAAACACCAAAAATGAAGCCACTGGGGCGCCTCCCCCACGGAGCCCAAAACTAGAATTAGTAGGAACTGCCGTGCCATTCGTTTAGTACACAAGCACCAAAAAAATAGAGTTCAGAAATGTGTATTCTTGCCATAGTTTTAAATGCTTAAACTTTATTAACAATTATCTGACCATTGATCCATCTGCCTGGTTATCCAGGGTAGTCCAACAGGAGCCTGTCGCAGCCAGCATTGGGTCTGAGGCAGCAACCTCCTCTGGGCATTGTAAGGCAGGGGTCTCAAACTTCAGTTCTAGAGGGCCACAGTGGCTGCAGGTTTTCATTCGAACCCATTTCTTAATCAGTGAACTGTTTTTGCTGCTTTTGAACTCCTTTTGAATTAATTTTATTTGACTTGTTCTTGAAGACTCAAACGACCTTAATTGTTTCTTTTTCCTTAATTAGCAGCCAAACAATAATGAGACACAAAATGAACCAAAACATGACCAGAAAACTTGATGAGTCCATCACACAATATCTGAAAATTAAAGAAAGGAATGCTGATCTGTTCAGGTCCCCAAAACATTTTAACAGTGCTCTCAGAAAAGTAAAGAAAAAATAAAACATTTTGAAAATGTATGCCATTGCACAACAAGAGCAGCAGCATGCCATAGAATTAAAGAATAGGTTTAATTAACAAGAATCGTCACCTAATTAAGCAACTGTTTGCAGTGAAATTTTTGGAGTTTGAGACCCTGACTTAGTTGGTCTTCGGTTGGCTCACTCCCTTCACACTTCATTTCTGCTTAAGGAAAGAAATGAAGCAATTCAGAGGAATGATGAAGAAATTCAGGGGAACAAATCTTAAAAAACAAGACAATTAAAATGAAAGGAAAAGGAATGAATTAGCAGCAAAAAAACTGTTCACCAATTAAGAAAAGGGTTAGAATGAAAACCTGCAGGCCTCCAGGACTAGAGTTTGAGACCACTGTTGTAAGGTGAAGACACACACACACCACAGAGAAACACACTAGGCCCAGTTTAGCATCACCAATCCCCTTAACCTGCATGTCCAGGTCGGGTCTCACATCCCAGGTCTTCCCTGTGTGGGGTTTGTATGTTCCCCCCATGTTCATGTGAGTTTCCTCTGGGTGTTCCTTTTTTACTATTGTCACCCATGCACGCCTGGGAACCACACTGCAAAACACGCATATACTAAAACTAGACCAAAAAGAAATTTTAAATGGGAGTTGTTTTGCTTTTATTTAGCAAAAGAATCTGCCAATGGGGTAAGCAAAATCGATTTGACAAGATTTCTTCAAAGTAACCTAAATGATTGTAAATACTAACTTTCTGATTAGTCAATAATTCTTATAATAAGGGAAACAAGGTTTAATGTCATGATATAAATACTTTTCATTTTTTTGCAGTGTACTTTCCAGTCTCTGATAAGGTAAGTGATACCACCTTGGGGCGACAGAGAGCACTGGCACTAACTGTTTCTTCTCTCTTCACCACAGTTCCGTGAAGTGGCTCAGGACCATGACTAGCCCCATCCAATAACCCCAGAGATGGCTCCGCCCCTCTGCCCAGAACGCCATAAAAATGGGTGGTCACCAGAAGGAGGTGTTCATTCTGAACCTGAACCTCACCTCAAGTGTGCTTTCGGGCTGTTGAAGCCTCATTCATCAGACTGCCTACAGGGATTATTTCTTTGGTTTCTATTTTGCAATTAAAAATTGTTGCCCGGTTGGCACCCCAGCATTTCGTTGGCATCCCTGGTCATACTTTTTATAAATCATATTTGGAGTTTTCTCTCTTAATTGTATCCAAACACTGATAATTGGTGATGAGCAGTGGAGACACAGAATGCTAAAGAGGAGCAGCTAAAATTCCCTGGTGTGCTAATTAGTAAGAAAAGACTCAAGTAACTGTAAAGCTTTCTTAATGAAGGTAAGATTTAAAAGCAGAAGTTGTCAAGACTGAACATATGTAGCTACAGTGGTCCTCAGAGCTGAACTTCACAACTGTAGATTTAAGCCTTTCTTACTAATTAGCACACACATAAATATGATATGCTGAAGTAGCTGCCCCCTTTAGTATTCAGCATCATTTTTTCCTGTGTCTGAACTGCTTATCACTAATTGGCAGTATGTGGATACACTCAAGTGAGGAAACTTCACAGAAAAAAGATGAGCCAGAAAGTAAACAGTAAAAAAATCAAGCATTTAAAGCTATGGCAAAAAAAAAAAAAATTCTGAATTTCATGCAAATGTCATACTATGGCACATTTTAAAATGCAAAAAAATAAAATAAAAGGAAAGGTGCACTGATTAGTTCAGATTGATGTAAGAGCAATTCATTGACTTAGAATAGTAGTCAGCAGGTCAACATGGATATATATGGAGATACTGTGAGGTCCCATGCTCTTTCTTGACAAGTACAACAACCATTTATTTCTTGAATAGCCCCAAATCACAACAGATTTTAATAGCCCCTTTTCAACAGCCTACACTTTCTAAGAAGACAAGAAAAAACTCCCCAAAAAAACAGCGTGCAGGGAAAAAAAATGGAAGACATCCAGAGAAGAGCAATTCAAAGTGAGACCCCCTTCCAGGTAGGTTGAATATGCAAATACAACACACAAAACAGAACACAAGTGACCCTCTTCACAGAGCCAGATGGCCAATCTGTCACTGACACCTCACAAATACAATACAGTAGTAGAAACTACTTTGTTCTTGAACAGCACTACTCACCAAGTGAAGGCACCAAACACCACAACAACTCTTAAGGTAAATTAGATCATACCACTCAGTAAATACAGAACTATCACAGATGAGGATACAAATACATCAAAAACAAAGTAGAAACTAATTAACATAAATGAAATACAACAATACCTGTCCGATAGGTAATTGTAGAACTGCAGACAGATTGCAGAAAAGGAGTCAGTCAAGCCACACATAGTCAGTGTTCTAGCTTCCTGCTACTGGCCATTCTACAGCTGAGTCAGGAGTCTTGACCAATGACGTGTTTTGGTGAAGCTAACTCTGCATGGCATCAAATCTCAATCCAGAATCTGTTCACATTGGGTGGAACGAGCCACCCACCTCCATCTGAAATGTGTTTAAGAAGACTTTCTTGTTTGGTGAATTTCTGTCTAACCGAATAAATTTTTGTAACCTAGGAATGTAGCGAGATTGTATTTTGTTCTGCACTCTTCACTTGTGATGATCAATATTGCATCCTGCTCCTGTAACACTTTTTCCCAAACAGTCCCCCAGCCTGATGTTTACTTGATTATTTTGATCTCTTTTGTAAGTCTCTATGGATAAAAGCATATGCTAAGTGAGTAAAAATAAATGTAAATGAATAAAAACCTGCAGCCACAGTGGTACCCCAGGACTGAATTTGAGAACCACTTGAGATTCTAATCTACAAGCATCTAGACTGGCCGGCACAAACATACTGGTTCAGTTCATAGCACAGTCAATGTGTGGGTGCATCCTAAGACAGACCAATGTCTCATTCAAGGTTAGTTCCTGCCATGATTCCTGAACTTTTTGGGCAGGCTGCACCTCCCGTCAACTCTAAAACTTCTTATTAGGGGGATCTGGTGAATGAATGAATGAGTTAATGAATTTGACTTTTGATGGATTTGCGTCTGTGTGGGTGTGTGCACCCTGCAGTGGGCTGGCGCCCTGCCCGGGGTTTGTTTCCTGCCTTGCGCCCTGTGTTGGCACTGATTGGCTCCAGCAGACCCTCGTGACCCTGTAGTTAGAATATAGTGGGTTGGATAATGGATGGATGGATGGATGGATTTGCGGCCTATTCATAGATGATTCCTGCCTTGCACCCAATGTTCCTACGACAAGTTGCGTTCCCCAGTTTGCAAAAAGAATGAACAAAATAAGTGAATAAGTACATGAATGTGCCCTCACCCAGGGTTTGTCCATGCCTTGTGCCAAGTGATGAAGGGGTGGGCCAATATATTTTTAATATGTGGCTTTTGAAAACAGATGAACAAGTGAGTTAAAGAGAGGGCTGGTTGACTAGCATCCTAGCCAGAGGAGTTGCTGACCTAATGCCTAATGTTTTAGGAGTAACAGTGTGTGTCATTGTAACAGAGAACGATGGATGGTGAAATGGGTCTATTGCTAAACTTGTTTATGAGAAATACAATGCCATGTGCCATGACTCATTTTGTTACTCTCATTCAAGTAAGCAGTTCTTTATTTTGGTTTCTTTATTTAAGTAGGCATAATGTCTTCAAGTTGTAAAGTTGTAACGGTTGTAAGGGCTGTCTTTTTACACGTTTCATATTTGGATGCTTTGAAACAAGGTGGTGAATTAGTTGATCATGCAACTGTCTTAAAGTTCCAGGAGACTGGGTTTAAACTCTGATCACTGCCTGTGTGCAATGTGACTGTTCTCCTTGCGTCAATGCCGTTTACTGCTTCCTGTACTCCAGTTTTCCACCCATGCCCCTATGGATGATTATTAGTAGCCTGTCCTCAGTGGCACCCTGGTCAGGGAATGCTCTAATCATCTAAAACTGTAAAATTAGATGAAAATGGACTTTTAATTAATATTTTATCCATTGATTACCTCAGAGTACGGACTACCAAACTCGAAAGTGATTATATCAATAGGAGTGAAACATAAATATATGGAGGTAACATAATTATTATTATATTGGTATCTAAAGAAATCTTTAATAAAGACCTCTTCCATAAAAAAAAATATAATGACTATATTCAAAACACTTTACTTTATATAAAAATTCCATCAAGTACAAAATTAGCACAGCAGCATGGTAGTAGAATGAGTTGTTCTGCTGCTTCACAGATCCAGTGTCATGGCTTGAATCCCGTGCCCTATGTTTTCCATGTATTTGAATGGGTTTTCTTCTCATATCCCCAAAACATACTGATTAAGTGAAATGGCAATTCCAAAGTGGCCCCATGAGGGTGTGGGTGTGAGCGTATGTGGAGGCCCTGTGAAGAACTGGAGAAAGGCCTCGTGGGGAGAGCTGTTGGCATAGACTCTGCCATACCATCATCCTGAGTTGATTAAGATGGGGCGATGACAACAGAGAATTTAAAAACAAACCAGAATCAAAAAACTCCAGTATTACTGAAGTTCTGGACAAAAACAAACCTCCACGGTGCCCCAACTGTTGCAGTGAGTAAAAGTTCAACAGACTCTGCCAGCTGGCCCCCCAAACCATCCCCTCCCTACCCTCAGCACACACTTCTAACAATACACTGACGAAACTCTCCTGGCAAGGCTCCAGGTCTCTGGAGTTCCGAGGAAAGCCCAAGATTGGAGTTTCAATTGCAGCACTGACTTTGCCGGCTGGATCGCATGGCTTATATTCTGCTGCTTTCATGATGAGTCTAGTTGATGAAAACTGCTGAACTACTTCCTTGTTTTTATGGCTTCTAGTAGTTGCTTTGTTGAGTCATCTCATGCCAGATTTAGTTCAAATTAACAGCCTCTAAAGTGTTACTTTAAAAGGGTGTAGTGCCAAATATGATTACTGTTTTTCAGATTTAATATACAAATAAGTACATGAAAGTCATACTGAAGCATTCCTTGTAAGTATGCTTAATGAGTATTTATAATTAACATTCCAAGCCCATGCAAATTGCACACCACAGACTAAAGAGCATTGAGAGATGCGATTACAGCTCAGTCCGGCTGATACCTGGATTAACGGATAGTACCTTAAATACATGCTACTGCTGGAAGAACTGAAACTGCTCAGCAAGGTAAGGTTCATAACATGGCTTTAAAAGATATCAGCAAAATACCCATAATCTGCTTATGCTAACTTTTATGGAGGCACAAAATATGCAATGGGAATATATTGAGGAACAGAAGAATTGTGAAAGAAAAACAGCTGGTGGTAGCTTCACCAGGACACATACTAGAAGGAAAATGGCAAAGACGGGGGATTTGTACAGGCTCTGGGGGATGGGCCTTAGGAGTTGGGTCATATATATTATTATTATTATATCAAATGGTGTGGATCTTTTGATAATCTGAGCTCTCTGGAAACACAGGGTAGTAGACTGCGCTTTGGGATGTGGGAGGAAATCATTATCTATCTATCTATCTATCTATCTATCTATCTATCTATCTATCTATCTATCTATCCATTGTAATGGACAGCAAGTGTGGGCTGGCATCCCAGCCAGGTGTTTCAATGTTATTTAGGCCATGCCAGTGAATATTCAAGAAGAGAGGCAGTGTATTTCCTGCTTTAGCCAGGAGGTTGTAGTGGATATGCTGGCATCACGGCAGGGCACAATCAACAATCCTTTCCCGGCCAGGAAACCAATATCATAAAGGGACAAAGGAAAAGCAACTTGGTTGGACAATTTACTTCACCCAAAACACCAGATGGCGACATCCCTGGATGATGCTACCCATACGGACACCCACAGGGCTCACTGGGAGTTGTGATCCGGCAGGGCAGACCTGTTGGGTTCCAGGGATGCCACTAGAGGATGCTTGCAGGAACTAGTGTTCCTACTTTTTGGGACTTTCATCTGACCCAGAAGTTCTTAGGTCAGGCAATGCTCTTACACCAGAAGTACTCCCCGGTCGGAGATAAAAGGAGATACCTTGCCTGCCTTGGCTGTGTCAAAGTCGGGAGGGAATGGGTGGTACTCACTAGGAGGACAGAAAAAATAGAGGCGCATTGTCACTGTGATTGTCTATTGGGTGTGTTCACTTGGGAAGGCTGGTGACAAATAAAGATCCTTTCTATCTATCTTACAGAAGCCAAGAGAGAGCGTGCAATATCATTATTTTTTTAAATTGTTTCCTCGAGATGCCTTAGTTTAGAAAATAATAACATTAGTGTCCGTCATTTAAGCAGACAGTTAGCAAGGCTTCAGCTTTATAGGTGTCGCAAGTGTTCCATTTTCTTGACGTCGTGATAAAATTATTTCATTATCTTGAGAAAACAAAGTTCGTTTTATTGAGATCTCGATAAAATTAGTCTGTTATCACGAGGAGACAATTTAAAAAAACGATATTGCATGTCCTCTCTTGGTTTCCATACTGTCTATCTATCTATCTATCTATCTATCTATCTATTGTAATGGTTATTTAGTCCATGCCAGTGAATATTCAGTTTATCCTCTCTGATTTGTATATATGTATTATATAGTAGTTTTCATTTCTATCTGTTATACATAACCTTACATTTCTAGTATTTGTTATATTATGCTCTTATTTTCTTTCTATTTATCGATCTTTTATATAACACTTTTCATTTTCATTTTTTTATTATCTAGTGCTTTTCCTCTTTAACTATCAGTCTATTTAGAAACACTGATTGACTTATCCACATGACTTCTTTAGATCCAGTTTAGAGATGCTATTTATATGCACCCAGGCATGTAGACTCCATGAAGACTCTTCATCCAAAAGCTTAAACAGAAATACTATATATACTGTATATATATATATATATACAGTACATACTAGCCGTTCCCCATGGCATCACCCATATAGTAGTGAAACAGGACAGTGAGGAGGGCCCCTGCCTGGCTCTCTACTCCTGACGTCACTCTTCCTCCTCACCTCGGCCCGCAGCCTCTGTCTCAGATTAGCGTAAATATATTGCTCCTGCAAGTGAACTATGATTCTTAGCACGATAAGAGAAGTCTCAAAATCAACCGGTAAGTTCAAGCAAATTGTAGAAAAAAGCCTGATCTAAATCTGTAAAGTAGTTCTCTCGTTCACTGGCTAAGTGGATGTAAGATGTGTCCCGAGGCTGGTAAGTCAGTGAGGAGGACCCTGTCCCCCTTCCCTCGGCCTGCTGCCTCTCTTGGATTCAAGCAAATAACAAGTGAACTATGATACTTAGCACAATGAGAGAAGTCTCAAAATAAACCAGAATGTTCAAGCGAATTGTAGAAAAAACCTGATCTAAATCCGTTAAGTAGCTCTCTTGTTTAAAGCGGACTGACATACAGACAGACAGGCATTGGATTTTATATATATATATGGAGATTAACATACACATACACTGTATATGTGTCACAATCTCACTATTTGGATGGTTATCCACCAAGTTACACTTGTGGTTGGTCAGCCAGTCAGCCAACATCCGCCACTTCCTCTCAGTTGTGAGAAGCAGATCATAGATACAACATGTGTGTCAGCCTGCTAAGGTTGGAGTTTCAATCCTCGAAGG
The DNA here is from genome assembly GCF_016835505.1 of Polypterus senegalus. Classification (NCBI taxonomy): domain Eukaryota; kingdom Metazoa; phylum Chordata; class Cladistia; order Polypteriformes; family Polypteridae; genus Polypterus; species Polypterus senegalus. Next base: position 81,633,789 of record NC_053161.1, read on the forward strand.
GGGAAGCAAAGGTGCGTACACATCAAACACATGTTGTTTTATATATATACTGTGTATATATATATATATATATATATATATATATATATATATATATATTGTGGTCCCCGGCCTGGTTCTGTTGGGGGCCACGGGTGGAGGGCTTGGAAGCCCAGCCCTGTAGGGGCCCGTGGTCACCACCAGGCGGCGCCCCGATGCCGGTTTATCCCGACGGTCCTCGGCTGGGGCTGGAGCCCGCCGGGACGCTTTGGAGGACCAGAGGAGGGCGAGTGCCTCCTCCAGACCGAGTGAGGGCGCCCGTCCTGGTTATGCAGGGGGCCTCGGGGAGGGGGCTTTGAAGACCAGCCCTGTAGGGACCCGTGGCCACCGCCAGGCGGCGCCCCAGTGCCTGTTTATCCCGGGAGCCCGGCACTTCCGCCACACCAGGAAGTGGCGGGGAAGACGACCGGGAGACACGGACGGCTTCCGAGTGCGCAGCCGGCACTTCCGCCACACAGGTGTGGCCACCGCTAAGTGCCAGGAAGCAGCTGGAACCCGTCCGGTTCCCATAGTACGCCTCCCTCCAGTCGGGGTGGACGCCAGGAGGCAGTGTTGGCGGCTTGAGAGAGGACAGGAGGCGGCCAGGAAGGCACAAGAGACTGTGGGCCTGGACATTGGGGAAATCGGTGCAAGAAGGCACTGGGGGTGCACGTGAGCAAAACTGTAAATAGTATTGTAAATAAACAGTGTGTGGGTGCAAAATATGTTGTCTGTCTGTCTGTGCCGGGGCCAGCTTTCACAATATATATATATATATTGTGAACGGCACCCGGGCACAGACAGGCGGACATGTTGTTATCAAACCACCACACGTTTATTTACAAAATATTTACAATAATAGGTCACACAGACCCAGTCACGTGCACAAACCCCAAAACAGTCACTCAGTCCTGGCCACAATGCCTTCTTCTCGGCCGCCTCCACAACTCCTCTTGCCTCGCCTTCTTCCACCCGACTCTAGCCCCGAATGAATGGAGACGGCCCCTTTTATGGAGGACCCGGATGAGCCCCAGGTGTTCCCGGCAATCTTCTGGCCACGCCCAAGTGTGGCGGAAGTGCCGGCTGTCCTCCCGGCTGCTCTCCGGCGCGCCATAAATCTTCCCCAGCACTTCCTGGTGTGGCGGGAGTGCTGGGGAAACAAGTCCCAAGGCATTGGGGCGCTCCTGGCGGTGACCACGGGCCCCTACAGGGAAGGGCTTCCATGCCCTCACCCGTGGCCCCCAAAGCAACCCGGAAGGCAAACCCCACGTGGTCCAGGCAGGGCTCTGACCCTCTTCCGGTCCCTCCTGGTGTCCCGGCCGGGTCATGGCCCCTGGCATCCCTGACAATATATACAGTGGGATGCAAAAGTTTGGGCAACCTTGTTAATAGTCATTATTTTCCTGTATAAATCGTTGGTTGTTACGATAAAAAATGTCAGCTAAATCTATACTAATAAAAGGCAAAGCCCTCACTCACTCACTCACTCACTCACTGACTCACTCACTCACTCACTCACTCACTGACTCATCACTAATTCTCCAACTTCCCGTGTGGGTGGAAGGCTGAAATTTGGCAGGTTGATTCCTTACAGCTTCCTTACAAAAGTTGGGCAGGTTTTATATCGAAATTCTACGCGTAATGGTCATAACTGGAAGCAGTTTTCTCCATTTACTGTAATGGAGATGAGCTTCAACGCCGTGGGGGCGGAGTTTCGTGTGACATCATCACGCCTCCCACGTAATCACGCAGTACATAGAAAACCAGGAAGACCTCAAAAAGCGCCAAGAAAACATGCATTATATAATTGAGAAGGCAGCTAAACAATAAGAAGCGAGTTCTGCTACTTGAAACAAAGCACGATGTAAACCTACACTTTAAATTAAGTTCATAGACAGGCTACGCTGGCGCTTGTAATTTAGTGCCTGCCCATATAAGGCCATCCATCAGCGCAATCCAATAGCAAACTGCCACGGGTAAATATTCACGGGTGAAGGACTGTGCTTATGGAGAGGAAGATGAGATGGTCAGGGTGGTGTTTGACACAAACTCAGCGAAACTGCGAGAGAAAGTTTTAAGTGCCAGGACTAAGGTAACATTAAATACAGCCATGGACATAGCAGGAGATGGCATCAGCACAGCTGGGAACCTTCGATGCAAGTACACCGAGTGGCTGACGGAACTGACGAGTGCACAGATAAAAGCAACAGTTCCAAAAGCGCTGAACAAAACCGAATTACACAGTTGAAAAGGCAGCAAAAATATGAAGCGCCTGATAAGCATATTCATAAATGCAGCTACTGTGGAAACAAAGCACACGGTGGAAAAGTCAATGTCCCGCTAAAGGAAGACAGTGTAAAAACCCGTGCATGCAGTGTGTCAGGTCTCAGATAAAGAAGAAGACGAGCTGTTTATTGATGCAGTAAGAAACGAATCGATGAATGAAACCTGTTATCTTTACAACGATTGACAAACACGGAATGTAACTTGAACACATCGTACAAATACGACCCTGATTGAAACAAATAATGATAATCAAATCCTTGATGACAGCAACGTTCAATAACACTCACAAAACAATTACTGTATATTGACAATCATGTTACGTTATTTTTAAAATGTTCCCTTTTCTTTTCATAACTTCTACTTCTCCACTGCGATACGCTGGTATATATTTAAATGTATATATATACCCGATCTACAGTACATACTCAGATAGCCAAGCCACATGCTGTGGCTCAATTGTAGAGTCTTCGCCTCTAATGCCGACATTCGAGGTTCGATTCCGAGAGGGATGCACTGAGTATGTACGCTACCGATTCATTTTACCTTCGATCTCCTTGGTTTGGGACGTATGAAAAAATATTCGGTTAACGCAGAATCATGTTACGTTATTTTTAAAATGTTTCCCTTTATTAGCACAAGCACAGCTGAGAAGCTTCAATGCATGTACTCCATAACGCTAAAAATAACGCATTTAATCACACTTTCAATTCCAAGCAAACGGGAACTTTTGTCAATGCATCATTACCTGGTACATCCATTACACTGATGCACACATCACAGCTACAAAAATGTTAGAGTCGGAATAAAGCGCGTTCCTACGACTGATCATTTCGACTTCCGAGGAAGCTTTGATAAAAGCATGGTTTTGTGCACACTGAAAAGCAAGCAAAATTAGATGCATTACAGAAAGCGGACTTTGTGGCTCTTACTGGGGATCATTGGACTTCCGTGACCGTTAGTAATTCTAAATACATCTAATTACAAAATGTTCAATGATCACACTGTTTTAGCCTAATGTACAAAATAATTTTGGCTAAGGTTACTCAGAGTTTAAAGAGTAAGCTGGTCAAATTACCTTTTATGTTTCTGACTTATTTTTTTAAGAAGAAAACTGCACTTTATGTTGAAATTTTGGTTATTATTATTTAAAGACAATACTATTCTGAAAATCTACTTAAAGTACTTAAACTACCACTTTATTTTTAAGTCTGCCCAATTTTAACCAGGGATGATATTTTTGTTTCTGTTTTGAATTCAAATGCAGTTTAAAGGCTTTTTTTTCAGAAATTAAAACGGCTTCAGTTTACAATATTCATGTACATGTCTATTATTTGATTCTGTCGCCCACTAAAACACTTTTAAATTAAAAAAACCATTTGCGATTTGGGCCAAATTACATACGATTAATCAAGATTAATTCTTACACAGCCTCTAATTAATTGGATTAATTTTTTTAATCGAGTCCCACCCCTAATATATATATATATGTGGATATATATGTAGATTTGTATATATAAATGTGTATATACAGTATGTATATATACAGTATGTATATATATGTATGTGTGTATATGTATATATATATAACTGTGTATATATATGTGTATAGATGTATATATATATATATATTTATATATATATGCCAGCAACACTCATGACAATGACAAAACAATTACATTGTCAATCATGTTACGTTATTATTAAAATGTTTCCTTTTCTTTTACTTCTCGCTGCCAATCGTAGGTATTTTGCTATATATATATATATATATATATATATATATATATATATATATACAGATATATACAGATATATATAAATATATATATATATATATATAAATAGATAGATATGACAACAACACTCAATATCAATGACAAAACAATTACATTAACAATCATCTTACGTTATTTTTAAAATGTTTGCTTTTCATTTTCATAACTTCTTTAACACACTACTTCTCCGCTGTAAGCGCGGGTATTTTGCTAGTATATCATATAGGAGACACACACGGTGATATTTGAGAAGTGAAATGAAGTTTATTGGATTTACAGAAAATGTGCAATAATTGTTCAAACAAAATCAGGCAGGTGCATAAATTTGGGCACCGTTGTCATTTTATTGATTCCAAAACTTTTAGAACTAATTATTGGAACTCAAATTGGCTTGGTAAGCTCAGTGACCCCTGACCTACATACACAGGTGAATCCTATATGATATATTTAACTGACATTTTTTATCGTAACAACCAATGATTTATACAGGAAAATAATGACTATTAACAAGGTTGCCCAAACTTTTGCATCCCACTGTATATATATATATATATATATATATATATATATATATATATATATATATATATATATATATATATATATATATATATATATTATTGTTGGGAACTGATTAAAAAAACATAACTAATTAATTGCATCATGGTTTGTAATTAGTCAGTCAATCATTTTCCAACCCGCTATATCCAGGGTGATGCACCCTAACCAGCAAACACAGGGAGCAAGGCAGGAACAAATCCCGGTCAGGGTGATGGCCCACCACAGAACTCGCGCGGTGGGAGGAAACCGGAGCACCCGGAGAAAACCCACGCAGACAAGGGGAGAACATGCAAACTCCACGCAGGGAGGACCCGGGAAGCGAACCTAGATCTCCTTACAGCGAGGCAGCAGCGCTACCACTGTGCCACTGTGCTGTGTATGTAATTAATTGAGATTAATTGCATCTGACATTAAAATGTGCAATTATAAAATTAATACACAAATTATGAAGTAAATACACACTGAATCACAAATATAATGTAGAATCAACACAAAGGAATTCAAAAAAATATTGGCATAACGACCTTAAACCTTAAAAAAAAACAAAACAAAACAAATTGGCATAGTACATAAAACACAGATGTGTCAAAGTAGAACTGAATGATTGAAATGTCTCTAGATTTTGAATGCACTGCTGAAGGCTGATTTAATTGATAAGCATCTACCAAATGGGCATACATTAAAATTGTGTTTAAACTGCACAAATACTGTCCTCAACTGATCATCACCATCAACAGCTTGCTAATTCTACTTTACACAAGTGTTTTTCAACAATGTGTCATGGAAATAATAGTGTGGTGCCCCTGGGACCTGACCTGAGAGAGACCAGCTCCTTGGTTGAGTCCTGTCTGAGGAAGACAGGACTACCTGGAGAAGCCAACATAAAAGCAGCTCTCTGATCTCCGTTTTGCAGACACAACACTAAGTGTGCACATTAGCAGCCAAAGGATGTGTCGGGGGTCCATCTGCCAGGGTGCATTTTTTCCAGTGACTCTCACAGAGCTGAGTGACCATGGACATATGAATGCAGTGCTGTGCAAACTGATTTTTTGACGGCATCTCTAGTAGTCAAAACCTTTGAGACAGTTTAGCATGTGTATTACATTTAACGATTTTGTGGTTGGTGGAATCAGAGCGTGCTTTGGGATTTTTTGGATTGCAAAAAGTGTGTCACCGCAGACAAATGGTTGGAAAACTCTGCTCTACCTACACCTTTGCTCCTGCCACACTAAAAAAAGATCTGCATAGCTGCAAACTCACTTAAAATCTGACATGGTTATGTCGCAATCCTTGCATAAGTTAGTAAACATACTACAAACTTGATAATCATTATACTTCTATTTCGAGGAATTTTGACATTATATTAGGGCAGTCAGCACTGTCAGCGGACTGGCAGACTGGTGACTTAAATAGACAGGTGCTAGAGACTTATTTTGATTTTAGTGCCACTCAAAGATAGCTTATTTAATATTTAAGTGAAACGACATTGATTTGATCTTTTTCTAGAAACGTGAAATGAAAAAAAGGGTACAATCTACATCTTCTTATATTTTTATCTTTTCTCTAGCATTGAACCAGGACTGCCATAAACCTACCATTGCACCAGGAGTGCCACCCCCCTTTTCTCCAATTCCCCTGCATCTATGTTGGTATGGATAAATCAAGAAAATCAACACCAGTATGAGGCGATCGCTCTGTTGCCTGCCTTGGATGTGACAATATTAATTAACAATAAAAAATAATGTGTTAATTTTCCCAGGCCTTGTGTGTATATCTCTCTATTATATAAAAAAATCCTGGGACAAGACGAGACCTGTTCAGAGAGATGAGATGTGATTTTTCCAGAGAGATACTTTCACATACTGCGAGATGAGACTTTGAGCCACAAGATTTAACCACACCGCAGGCCGGACAAAGACATAGAGTAGATGACAAAGTAGAATGTCGTAAAGATTTCAAAAACGTCGCAATACACAAGCAGAACAGGTTAGAGAAAATGGAAGTAGGAAAATTTGAAAGTCTCAGAAAAATGATAGTAAAGATCAGTGAAATAACGGAACAGCGAAAAGAGATTGAATATATTGTTCAGATTTACACTTTAAGTCAGAGACATGTAGATTGTTTAATTCATGCTGCCAGGATGGGATAGTTCCGTCTTTAAATTAGAAGAATAGAAAATCTTCCTCTTTATAGGGGTGCGCCTTGGGAGCGGGACCCCCAACAGGAGTCTGGGAGAGAAGAGAGACAAGGCAGTGAGACAAATAGTAGGACAGCTGCTGTACAGGCTTTTAAATGTTCGAAGCACCTTACGAAATGCAGTTCATGTGGCACAGCATCAGCAGCAAGCCAGCAGCTGATTGAGCAAAGAGGAGGTAAAAAAAAAAAAGTATTTGTTTCCCATTGTATCACTGTTTGAGAGGGGGTTTTGGAGGAGCGACTGCGTCTCCTTGGGGTGTGTTCAGCCCTCCTCTTCACAATGTGAGCAACAGTGATTCTGGCTGGAGGTTTGGGGGTTGGTGAGCAAAGCAAGCAGGGGGAAAAGCCCCCTAGTATATATATACATACATACAGGAGTGACCAAAAGTATGTTTACAGTTGTCAGTTTGGAAAAAGACATTCAGGTTATGATTTTTACAACAGCTTTATTAACTCAATTTCTTTACTAAAGTGACTTTATTAACTCAAATGAATGACACAATGGCAGAGTGCACTTAGTGCACCTAATACAAGAATAAGTCCGTGTTTCATGTAATCACAACTGTAAACCGACTTTTGCCCACCCCTGTATATACACTGCTGCTGACTATCTTTTTCAGACTAATTTTATGAATGTGTAATAGGAAATGGCTCCCTTGTTTTGTCCCTCCCGATCAAGCCAAGAAGGAACAGATCTTTAAAGTGGTGCAATATTTAACTAATATAACACACAAATGTAGGGACCAACACTGAGATGATATAAAGTACAAAATTAAACACCTGTGGGCCTGCCTAATCAAGTTTCAGTGTCTCGCTGTCCACTTGCCCAGCTTCCATTTACCTCACCAAGCACCCTCTGTTCACACCTTCCATTGCTCTATCGCACATCTCTTTCTTTGACTTGTGATGTTTTACTCCTGTGACAGCGTTTTTGAGTTGCCCTGGAGGTATTTCTGGAGTCCTGGTGGAGCAATTCCATCTGTGTTTGAAGATGTCTGACAACAGCTGAACTGCGGAGAGCTCCCAGCAGCTGAAACATGTGAGCTAAAGTCTATGGCCTCCTGTCCATGGGGATCAGGTGCTGAGAGGGAAAGTGCACAGACAGTATAAAGTTGAACTTTTATTTACTACTATGAGTGCAGCACTATAAGTTGGCATAGGCTGTGGGCATTGTGACTATGAACAGGTTTAAAAGGGTTTGATAATGGATTGATGACTGGCTACGTCTTTATTCATTGTACCAGGGCATTAATTCAGTGGAAGGCTCACTATAAAACAATAAGAATTTACTTTTATTTATTATATGTTTAACTATTTATTTTCATCTTTGCTGTTTACTCCTTCACCAGACTGATCCTCATACAATATATACAATTAATGTTTTTCTCATTTTGGGCCCAGTGGTTCTTACTGGAGGTGTACGCAAAGGGTGCCGTATCTGTGGTCGAGGCAACAGGAAAACAAAAGAGCCAATGCAGAGAAAGCTTGAACGTCATTGCTGACCAACCCTGCTCAACAATCTGACAGACTGAGAAATTTCAATCAAAAAGCAAATAAAAATTCAGAGATAAAAAAAAAAATAAAATGAAAATAACTTGTTGCTGTTACTGTTGTGGGGTGTGGTGTGCTGTGATACGTCAGAGTTAAAATAGTGTCTAAAGAGTCTGGGAAACATCTTGCAATCACTATTGGAAGCTGTTTTAAACCTGTCATTAAGTAATTCTGCTTTTTCTTTTGATATTCTGAAGAAGTGCTATAGGGAAACAAAGACACAGAAAAGTGTGAAGAACTATGAGAATATATATTTTTTCTTCTCAGAAATCAATTGAAAATTTTAAAATAAAGTAATGCACGTTAACTTGTAGTATTTAGCTTTCTAAATGAAAATCTTTTATAACATCTTTTGTATGTTAGGTTAAATGTCATAAAAGTGCTTATTCAATCTTCAGCTGTTTTAATAATAATTTCTGTAGCAGCAACAGGACATTAATACAACTGTAGAATTTTGCTTTCTCAATTATTAGCTCTTTATTTGACAGGAGTATTTGTTACGGTGCCATGCTTCCTTTTTTACAAAAATGAAAGACTGACTAGATTGTCTAGTGTGTGCTGAATGTCTGCACTTGTGATGGCGCTTGTGGTTAATAGTGTTATATACAATATATTGTTATCATTTGTTATTATTATTATTAGAGTAATGACTTCTTCCTTTTAGTCATCACAGGAAGCTTAAGTCTATACCAGCAGCAAAAAGGTCAACAACAGCTTCTGAACAGGACAGCAATTTTAAATCTGGACACGCTTGCAATCTGGACTGGACCATCAAACCAAACAGTGAGCCTCATTTAGACTCTACTCCCAAATTACCCTGGGCTATGAGGCTGCCCCCCTACTAGTGGACTAAAGGGCTGTCATTGCCACTACTCATGAAATACTTTCATTATCTTAATCTAACTCTGTACTAATTCACTCTGCAGCTCATACGCTGTACAACGTCTATTAACCTTAAGCTTTACTTTATTCTCACATTTTATGTCTGTAGTACTAGGGTGTTGTACCGTGTTAGCCATTATGAATGTAAAGAAAAGCCAAGCTAAAAAGGTGTCATTTTGCTTGGCTTTTCTCTCATTTTATCAATATATATGCATCAACTGCATTTGGGTGTGCAGCCCATTTGGGGAGGATCTTAAAGGGTCTCAAAAATCTCACATCCCTGAGGTTTGTTCACACCTGTGTGGATGAAGCCACAGTCTAAGCTGGACTTGGCCAGACTCGAGAGAACGTCAGCGTTGATGTGCGCAGCACTGGGATGTTGGTGAACATCAAAGGCAAATGACTGCAAGCTAATAAACCATCGAGTGAGCCAGGCATTTGTACCCTTCTGTGTGTAGAGCCACTGGAGCAGAGCGTAGTCAGTCACAAAGGTAAGTAGTAGCAGAGGGTCTCCACTGCCCACTTAATAGCCAAACGCTCTTTCTCAATGGTTGAGTAATTACACTCCCTGGGGAGCAATTTATCGCTCAGAAATGTGATGGGATGTTCCTCCACATTGAAACACTGAGAAAGCACCAGCCCAAAACCAAAAACAGTCACATCAGTCTGTTCAATGAATTCCTTAGAAACGTCTGGATTCCGCAGAACCGGGATTGAAGACAAAGCGGCCTTTAAGTCAGAAAAGGACCTCTCACAATCATTGGTTCAGACAGTGGTATGGTTTTTGCTGCCCTTCATCAGGGCAGTGAGAGGGGTGTCTCTGTGTGCAAAATTCGGAATGAATTGTCTATAATAACCAGCCAGTCCGATTAAAGCATGAACCTGCTTCAGCGTTTCTAGACATGGATACGAGAGCACCTCACCCACTTTGTCCAACTAACAAGTCTTCAAATCTATTTGGACAAAGATAGCTCATGACGTGTAGGGCCTCCCCAGTCAAAAAGAGGGCCAAAATAGCTGCCTCACCTAACCCAGTGCATGAGCGATACTGTGCTTTTAAAACAGAATAGGAAACACTCTTGGTTGGCCTGAGGGAGCCATCTTCACCAGCACATCTCTGGGAAGGGCAAAGGCAGGGCGCCTGTAGTTCTATGATAGAGGAACATCATGCGCCTGTTGAGGATCCATTAGTGCAAGACACCATTCCTGGCACCATGTGAGGCATGAGTCACTGTCTTGCACTCTAGACCAATCAAAACAAGAACAGTCAAGATATTTATTCAAACGAGAGCTATTACTTCAATACACACGGACACAGCAAACAAGCTCTGACAGGGCCAGGCCAGTGGACGGGTAAGAATGTTTCCCACATCAACCATCGTGTAACCGACGTGTTACGTGGCAAGGCTGCAAACTTGTAGTTGTCTCGGCGGTGCTGTGAACCTGTGGTTGCCTCAGTGATGGACAAGCAATCCTCAACAGACGTGCCATTCATGTTTCAGCCTGCAGCACAGTTGGAGAGGGTCTCAAAAATCTCACAATATATGTACTGTATATATTCATTTGCTGAGCCTTTAGCCTTTTACTGACCCCAGCTCTAACCTAACCCCTCCATATTTTCATTTGATCATTACAAGCTTCTTTCATTATCAGATTGCAACAGTTGTTTTGTAGTACTTCCTGACCAATTTCTGTCCATATCTCAGTTTGTTTCAACAGCATCTCTTTTACTTTTCAAAGTCACTTTGATGAATCCACATTGCTGCGCAAGCAAAAAACCAAGACAGATTACAAACCACAAATTGGAAACTCCTTTTTATTCATAATTGCATTCTTACTTATTCTGTGTGTACAGCACCTCCATTCTTTATATAATATACCACACCAAACCATAGTCTTTGCGTTCTTTCAAACCTTTGTTACAAAAGTAAAATAGGTCAGCCGAACTAAACTACCACTGAGAATAATCCATCGTTCTTCCACTTTACTGTAGTAGCGAGTCAGAAGCTATTCAGGCAGTGGAAGTTTCCTCTGGACTTTCACTACCACTCATAAGGTGTACTTTTAAGTTTCAAACCTCCCATTACAAAATCAAACCTAACATTTTTAATTCCTACATTACTAGGGTGTCGTACCGTGTTAGCCATTATAAGAATGTAGTGAGAATTATATCAAAATGACACCTTTAATTGGCTAACTAAAAAGATTACAATATGCAAGCTTTCGAGGCAACTCAATTACATCTTGCCTGAAGAAGAGGCCTGAGTTGCCTCTGAGTTGCATATTGTAATCTTTTTAGTTAGCCAATTAAATGTGTCATTTTGATATAATTCTCACTAATTTCTACATGTAATGCTTTACAATTAGTTAAACTGAACTTCATCTGCCTCATATCTGCCTAAGATTGTATACTTTTCTGGTCACTCTGTCACAATTTACCCGATGCCCTTCCACCCAGTTTCGTGTCATCTGACAACTTAACCAGCTTGTTGTTTAAAGTCTTATCTAGATTGTTTATAAATATTAAAAAGAGCAGCAGCCCCAAGACTGATCAGTCACATCACTTTTTATATCATCTAACTCTGAAAAAGTGCCCCTCACTATAATTCTTAGTTTCATGTTTGATCACTAACCTCTCATATGTTACCTTATCAAAAGACATTGGAAAATCAAGATAAATAAAATCACATGCACCTCTCTTATCATGTGCTTTTCTTGCTTCCTCCTAGAATTCCAGCATATGAGTGAAACACATATTTACTTTGCCAATACTCCAGTTCTAGGCACGTGCAGCCCTTTTTAGACATTGGGATTAGATTTGTTAGCTTCCAGTCTTTAGGATTTTTTTAAGTGTGCAGAGATTGTTGAGAGTTGTTTAAACACCCAAGGATAAATGTTATCTCATTCAAGTGATTTGTTAAATTTCAGCCTATTTAGTCTACAATTCTCAAATTACAAAGTGCCTTCTTTGCAGTCCCTGCTGCTTTTTGGAAGTTATCAACTTCTTCACATGTATAAACTTCAATAAAATTCAAGTTCAGAGTATTTGTTGTTGGCTGGCGCCCAGCCCGGGGTTTGTTTCCTGCCTTGTGCCCTGTGTTAGCTGGGATTGGCTCCAGCAGACCCCGTGACCCTGTAGTTTGGATAAAGCGGGTTGGAAAATGGATCGATGGATGGGTGGTATTTGTTGTTTTTACCACCTGTATATTTTAGTTTGCCTCTATCGTTCCTAATAGTTTTAACCTTTTTATTTACCCTTCTTATACTGCTAAAATATTAAAAAGAATCATTTTGGGTCATTTTTTTTTTACCTCTTCTGCAATATCTCTCTCCAACTGTCTTTTAGCTTTCCTAATATTATTTTGAACTGTTGCAGACATGGCCTCATATGCCTTATGGTTACTGCTGGAGTTGCTAGTCTTTGGTTACATTAGGTTAGGTTTAGGTGGACTTCATTATCCCAGGGGAAAGTCAAGCCAACCTTTTATTGGCTAACTAAAAAAAATTACAATATGCAAGCTTTCAAGGCAAGATGTTATCCCAGAGGGAAATTTGTTTGCTCAAGAAAGTACAAAAACAGAAGCCATTGTTACAGAGATCCAATAGATAAACAAAGACACAACATTTAACAACCAACGTTATTGCATAAACACACACTCAAGATTAGTACAAAGAAGAATAAATTACTTTTACACAGTACACAAAACAATAATACAGGATTTAACATTTAGCAGCATCCTTACTAGTAATACAACTCATATGGTTGTTTTTTCATTTGTAACATTTTTTCAGTTCCTATTTTTATCCACCACAGAGTTTTCTTTCACTTTTCTTACTGCCTCTACATTTTGGAATAAACTTCTCCAACATTGTATGTAAAACACTTTTGCACTTGTCTCATATCTCCTCAACTGCCTTCACACTTAAAAGGCTGTCACTATTTATTTTATTTAGATTTTGCAATATCTGGTGAAACTTTCCCCACCAAAATTAACTTAACTATGTTTAAGGTTTAAATTTTTAAATATGTGCACTTCCAGAGCACTATGGAATGTATAATATTATAGGCTGTTACCACCTACTCTAGACTTTTGTTTTAATATTCTAATTTGGTGTTTACCTTAATTGGGTCCTGCCCTAATTACCCACTTAAGTTGCTTATTATTTAACTCACCTGGGTTATGGGTGGGGTGTAGGTTTATAAATTAAGCTTCTTTGGGTTTTAGGTCAGAGTGAGTGAGTGAGTGAGTGAGTGAGTGAGTGAGTGAGTGAGTGAGTGAGTGAGTGAGTGAGTGAGTGAGCGAGCGAGCGAGCGAGCGAGCGAGCCAACCAACCAACCAACCAACCAACCAACCAACCAACCAACCAACCAGAGCAAGGTATGGAGAGTTAGGGTTGGAAGGTCTGGCTTTGGGTTTTCGGTTGCTTATTAAAGAAATATAATTGTAAGCTAGCCATCTAAGTAATGCAAATAGTTTGTATCTTGCTGTAAACTTTGTGAAGTTAGATAGTTATGTTAGTGTGGTTCTCCTGCCTTGCTTGTTTTGTGTAATTTTCTCCATATTTTGTGTGTTGTAATTTTTTTTTTTACAATAAATGGAGCCTGTTTTTATTTAGCTTTTTGTGTTTTGTCTCCGTCTCTGTCTCACTTGTGTATGGCCTATTTATTTATCCCTAGACTTTTTGGTAGGCCGTAACAAGACACTAGATCCTAATAGTTTGAACACATTTCCTGATTACTACAGAATGCTAAATTTAAACAGGTGTTTCCCCTCCCTTTTTGCTTTCACTTACTGTGTTAAACAATCACTGGTTACATTCAAACCTCCTGCTCATGCATTCCGGTACTAGTAAGGATAGCACTGTCAATGTTTGAGTAATTCAAGTTCCCTTTGACTATAATATCCCATCTAATCTTGCTTTTTTAATATTTGTAAAAAGCTTTATCTTGAAACTAATGGGGCCAGGAGATGCCCCAATGCCTGGTGTGGCGGAAGTGCTGGGGGGAAGAGAAGCAGGGACACCCGGAGAGCTTCCGGGAGAACAACCGGCACTTCCGCCACACTGGGGTGTGTCAGTGGGAGATTGCCGGGGAGCACCTGGAGCTCATCCGGGTGCGGATAAAAGGGGCCGCCTCCCTTCATTCAGGGCGAGAGTCGGGAGTGGAGTGGGCTGAGCTGGAAGAAAGGAGGCAAGGAGGCGGCCTCAAGAAGTAAGGCATTGTTGTGGCCAGGACTTTGGGGACGTTTGGGGGATTTGTGGTGCACTTTTTAATTGTAAATAAACGTGATTGTGGGTGAGATGAACGTGTCCACCTGTCTGTGTCCGGGTCAACCTCCACACTAGTTAAATCTAAACATCCTTACTAGGCTGTGATTCACCATCAAATTGATAAAGTCAGAACTCAAGTTCTGTTTTAAATTCATAATTTAACTGACCATGTTTTCAGTGCTGCCTGCCTTTCCTTAACAATGCATATCTGTCTCTGTTACACTCATCCCCATCTCTATTACTGTATTTAGCCAGGTTATGGTTATTCCTATTATATCACATTATTGGCAGCTACATATAAATCTAAATATTTTTTTTATTCTTAAGAATTATATTACTTACCTTACTTTGGCTTTTAAACTATGAATTCAGGTTTCTTTGTTTTCATTGATTATTTGTTTTTACACCTCTATCTGTCCCTTCATGTGTAGTTTTAAACCTGGCCTACCCTGAACTCCCTGCCCCACCGTTGCCTAGTGTCATAATCTGGTATGATTTGGGGTCCTCAAAGGCTGCTAGTGTTTATTTCCATCATTAGGTCCACTTCCAGCTTTGCTACGGGCTTGGCCACTGTCCTTATCCGATCAGCGAATACCAAATCTCTGAAATATTCAATGTTTATATTTGTGCTTTTTTTTTGCACATGTGCTTTCAGTTTTGACCCTCTTGACCACAATTATTGTCTCTCATATCGGGCTTCAGTTAGTTTTGCTTTGTATTTTTTATTTGTTTTGTTTTTTCTTCAGGTTTTTGGTCATAAGTTTATCTGCCAGTTCATTGGCAGAAAACACATAGTTTTTAGAAAACCCTACTCATATGCCCTCACCCCCAATATACTGACACCCATTCTGTTGAAATGTAACCTGTCATGACAGAACAGAACCCAATTGTTCAAGAAGGAGCCCCAATGCCCCATAAACCTAAACCCTCTATCCTATAAGACTGAGCTATGTTTTAAACCTTCTTATCTCCTCACTCTTTCCTGGAGTGTTGTTTCGCACAGGCAGAACTTCAGAGTGTAATGATATAGTAACACAAAAGTGGCAAAAAGGGGCGCAGGTCTCAAAACATCACAAACCAGAGCAGCACTTCATTTTAGTGTGTCTTCCCAGAGTAGGCCTCACCACTGACAGCCTGGTCCTAGACTCAAAAGGCAGGCCTTCTCACTGCATAAGCCCAAAATACAGCACAGGTTTTAAAATTATGAAAGTAAAATAGAGAGAAGGAAAACAAAGACAAGGTTTTTTGAATAGTTTAAATATTTATTATAAAGATTTCAAAAAGAAGCACCAAACGCATTGCAGGAACACCAAAGCAAAAACAAGTTTTGTTTAAAAAGGCAACACCTAAGGGAGCGCAATCCAGACATAACACCTTTAACAAAAGCCAGGATATCCAAAGTTAAAAAACTGAAGAATAAACAGAAGAATCAAAAAAGTATTCAACGTCAATGCTGAAGCTACTGTGAGAATAGCCGCTTCTCCTAAAGGTGACCCTGCCTACTTGGGCTCCACATTCAGGAGACAGGGCAGTTGAAAATAACAAAGCAAACACCATTAACATAATACGTTACACAAAAATGAATACACACGATAGCAAATAAATGAAACACAGGAAGAACAAAACCAAAAACAGTATTAATAACATAATATGAAAAGGTATAGTTAAATAGCAATAAATAGACTAAATAAACAAGAATAGCAACAACCCTGGCTGTACCATGAATCAAAGAATACCACCTTGTGAAATTTGTGGCTCAGCTGGCACATAACTCTTTAAATTTGGATTGCAGAACTGACCTTACACAAGTCATTTGATCCAACAAGACAAATGGATCCACCCCTGCTCTGGCCATGAGCCTATTTCTTCTTCCATTGTGGTCTTCTACCTCTAATCCCAGAAGGTAACATGCCATACAAGACTCTCTGTCTCTGGAGCAAACCTTTTCTCTCAATCTCCTGAAGATTTGTTTTGACGTGCCCCATGTGGGACTCCTCATCATACAGTAGTTATATAAGGCACCATCCAGCCATGCAAGGTTCTGAAAATGGTTAAAAACCTCAAACTCTGGGGTTGACGACACCAGACAGCATGCACCTTATGTCTTGCACATACATTTGACCGTGACCCTCTCTGATACTCCTGCGCCACTTTGGGTGTGCACACTATCTCCCTAAAGGACACCAGAGCAAGATTTACCCATTATTATTACAGTGGCAGGCTAGCCAGACCACCAAGTTCAGTGACTCCAAGCTTGACATGTTGGATTAGCCGGCATCTCTTATAGATGCAGTGCTCCTGGGAGTCAGCCTCACTCAAGTCAGCTTCAGTTTAACTCATGCAAAAATTTCTTTGTGTTGGCCTCACGAGTAAACGTTTTTGAATGACAGTTAAGTGTTAAGTCCTGATAAAATTAAATATAAATGAATTATGAGTTTAATATATTACAGTAACTGTTTAATAGTTACTATCTCTCTCACTTCCCATCTACCTTCCTCTCTTCTTCTTTCATGTATTCTGTCTCCAACCTGGCTGCCTCTTCCTCCATCTCCTCCTCCTCTTGTTCATTCTGCCACTAGTGAGTCCTTCCAAAAACTCTGCATCCATCCTCCCAGCTCTTGACACAATAAACCTTCCAACAAATCTTTCAACCTTTAAAAACACTACCAAGGTTAATTTTGGTTAGAACATCTCCAAGCAGCCCATGGTGTCCCTGCACCCCTGAACACTATGTAGCCTTTAAGTGGCCACATATTAATACAATTTATCTGAGCTTCTTGCCATGAATGGGCAGCACAGCTTGTTCACAGAGACTGTGTGTTTCATCTGAACAGGAGAGAGGCTGCAATAACTGATAATCCTGCCTGACGTCACCACTGAATGGATATTGTGGTTCAAGTTCTCCTGATTGAGACCATACGATAATCCATGTAGACCCAAAAGTGTTCTAGACTTTTGCAACCCACCATGGGCCTGATCCCTTTGGGTAAACTGCTTCTAGGATGATCATGTTATTCTGTATCTCTGCTGCCACTCCAGGTTTTATTCAGTCCCTTGGGCCTCCCGGATGAATCCTTGCCAAACAAATGTCAAGCTAAAGAGTGAAACATCAATTAATGCAAATTAGAAAAAAATTAATTTGCAAAATTTATTTGTATTTTCCTCCTATTGTTTCTCTTTTGATATATGTGAATATACAGTAACTATTTTCCAACACATATTCTTGATAATGGCACTGTATGAAACTTGATTTATCAATGGAGTGATGATCTAGGCGAGACTCAGTCTTGTACATAAAGAATACCAAACTGGTGAAGGTTCTCTCGAATAAAAATGACCTGCATGTTGTTGGAACAGACAGATTTGGAGGAAGCATGTTTGAGTCACAACACACACACAGTGCATTAGACTGGCATGTTCCATTAGGAAGACAAGAACTGTCCATGCACTAAACCAGGGGTCCTCAATCACAGTCCTGGAGGGCTGCAGTGGCTGCAGGTTTTTGCTCCATCCCAATTGCTTAATAAGAAGCACTTATTGCTCAAGCAACACTTCTGCTTCACTTTAATTGTCTCGCTCATTAAGATTTTGAGCCCTTATTGCTTATTTTAGTCTTAAACAGCTGCAGTCTTGGATTTTAATTGCTCCTAATTAGCTATAACATGCAAACAACAAAAGAAACCAGCATTTCTCCATTTAGCTTGTTACCATTTACACCTGTGTGCATTTATCATGCACTATTGAGTTTAATTAAATACTTGGAAGGAAAGTTAAGAGAAAAAAGTGAAGGACTGAGAATTACTCATCCATTTTAGCCTTCAAATCATTAGGATGATATCCTTAGAAAGGGAAAGAAAGTCTAGGATACAAGAATTACCTGACATAGCAGAGTTAAATCACTAACAAGCCATGAAATTAAATTATTGGCAAGAATTGCTTTATAATTAAGCAGCCGGGTTAGAACAAAAACCTGCAGCCACTGCGGCCCTCCAGGACTGTAATTGTGGACCTCTGCACTAAACCCATCTTAGCCCAACATTTCTTCTTGTGATGTCTGCTGTGGGAAGGCCATACCATCAGTTGAGATTTCTTTTACTGTTGTAGTGGTACACTCTAAGTATTGATGTAGTGAAGTTTTTGTGATGCAGTAGCCTGAAAAGAGTTTAATTACAGCCAATAATTGATTTAATTAAGATGTTCTGAGAGAACAAAATCAGAGAAGACTCACTTGGTCATACTAATGCATTATATTCTAAATTGCCGTTATATTTACTTTGTTAAGTTTTCCTTGTCATGGTGTATGCTATAAATGGCCATAAACAAAAAGGGTAATTGATTGATTGATTGATTGTCTCTGAGAATTCAGACCAGGAATACAACTTGCACAGAATGCTTTGCTGACTTTGACCTAATTCTTTAATTCCACCATACAATTCCAGGGTTTGCCATTTTGAGGGCCAGTCAGTAGGTGATGCTCTTTTTAATACAGAATCCAATCTCATTAATAAAACTAAATCACTGAGTATTTATTAAGCACTGTAAGGACAAATACACAAAATGCAGGAAGAAAGACAAGAAATACAAAGCGAAGCTTAGTCTTAAAAAAGACAAAGAGACGTGCAAAGGCATACATGTACAATGTCATGAAGGACACTGTCCTATGTTGGAAAGAATGGCACAGAAGTTATCAATCAGTAGGCTTGGAAGTAACAGCTAGGAAAAGGAATGTACACATGTTGAAGGAGGTTCACCAAAAAGAGTGGCAGCAAGGTGGTCCAGTACAGGGAGATGTCATTAGCTTGTCTTCACTTTCTTCATCTTTCCATTGTGTTTATTTTTTTAGATACATTAGCCTTAGCTTGGGGACATTACAAGAGAGAGTTCCACAGTTTAAAGTCAATACACACAAGCAGCAGTCAAAGATCTCGTCTATGCTACTCAAAGTCACACTTTTATTTCAGGAATAAAATCAAAAACCAAACTGAAGTCTTCCCTAAAGCCTGAGAATAGAATTGAACAGAGAGAAGCCCTTTTGTAAGAGTCAGGAGTTGTTTCTCAAGCCAAAGGGTTTTACTGTAATCAGAGTTGCAATGAGCCAGTTACCAAAATTCAATTATTTTAGCAGAGCCAAAACAGCACATTGAGACAAAGTCAAAACCAAAGTATTAAAAACAAGATGTAACCACACTTGTTCACTGATCAAATCCACATCTCGGACAAAGTAGCTCCTGCGCTGCGCTGGAACTCATTAGTCTTGAGTCTTTATGACGCAAATTAGGGAGGCCATCCCATAGCTACCTGCCAAGGTCCCCTTGTAGCTCTTCTAAAATGGTGAGGTGATACACTTAAAATATAAACAACAAAAAATTACATTTTTTTTTCTCAAACCAAGATTAAAATTCAAACTTGTATGTAAAACAAAGCCTTAAATTTAAACATTTTAAGAACCGAAAAAACAAATTCTTAAGCACAAAAAATATTCTAACCTGACAAAACGAGTTTCCTAATTGTTAACTAAAGACTCTCTATAAATGTAATGAGTATCCCAACAATCACCCACAGCTTCTCCTTTGGGTAATACCAAAAAAATAAAATATGGATCCAGACCAGTGGTTCTCAACCTGTGGGGCGGATCCCCCTAGGGGGGCGCGAAGTAACAAAAAGGGGGGCGCAAACATGTGAAAAAAAGAAGACAAGAATCAAAAATATGAAAAAAAATCTGTTGAAACCAAAACAAATTAAGTTAAACTACATTCTGATACTAGAACAATAAGTATAGAGTTAGATAAATGTCGATAAAAGTTAAGTAGGTATAATAAAAAATGCATCTAAATTTCAAAAAAATGTTAGGCGGGGGCGCGATTAAAACTGTTATGAAAACTCGGGTCGCAAATACTTAAAGGTTGAGAAACGCTGATCCAGACCATGCCAAGAGAAGTTCTGGTTCATGTCCTAAGAGTGTCCACGTCCACATTTTGAAAATCTCTGTAATTCTTGACCAGTTCCCTTTTGGCATTGCACATGACTGGTGCTAACCTCACAAAGAGTTTTTATTTGACATTTCTAAAACCAACCGCTCATGCCCTGGTATCCCTCTTCTAGGTTGAGATTGGATTATTTTGTAATTGAGCCATCACACAAATCTCATTTTGGAAGACCCTTTGTCTCTGTAACCCATTCTAACTCTGTAGTTTCCCAGAACACACCAAGCTCACAGTCCTAGGCGGGCTGCTCAGATGAATGGCGACTCTAAATTCTCCTGGTGTGAGTGAGTAAGCCTTGTGATGGCCAGGGAATCTGTCCAGGATTGGTTTCTGCTTCGCGCCTTCTCTTCCGAAAATAGGGTCGTGCTCCAAATGACCCTGAAAAGGAAGAATGGATAGCAATGTGTTCAATCAATTAGTTTACAGTATTTAAAATGCTTAAATTAATTAAAACAAAGCAGTCGCAGGTAAAGCTCAGCCATACTGGTCAAGAATGCAAAGAAAAGAGAAGTGTAATTTTTCCTCAATGAAAATTTGTTTCCTCTTCCTTATTCAAGGCTTTTAGACGCAGCCTCACCATCCACTCAAGAGAGCTCGGAGTTTCATTTCCTGGTTTGTATTAACAACTGAGGCAGCGTATTTATGATAGGCAACCAATCAAACTTCCTTTAATAAAGAATGAAAATACAGCCCAAGGTGGGTAAATTGGGTCTAACAGTCTGCACCTCCTCTGAATCCAGCCTACGATATTCTGAATCATTATGGAACAGGAATCAAAAACAGTTGATGTGTCAGGCTGCACCACTATGACACAAGCAGACCAGCTGGTAAACCCTAATCTGTAATTTCACAATTTTCAATTCTGAAAACATTTCAATTAAGTTATTTTTAAACATGACGAAACTAATGTTAGCCAACTAAACAACCTGGAGGATAAAGGTATAGGCAACTTCAGCGTTCAAACCTGAAGGAAACTAATGAAAAAAGAAAATAGTGCTGACACACGCTATGTTGTTCTGTGCGGCTAATTATCACCACAAGGCCCCGTAGGCTTTGTTCTGTGGTTTGTACTAAGCCGTGAGTCAAATTGTGCACCTCAGGCATTTGAGAGGTCCTGCCTGACAGATACAGCATCACCCTTTTTGTCATGTTTTGACAGCCTCGAACATTAATTATTCAAGGCAAACCACACCTTGGGAAAACTTGGCACCCTTTACTACATATTCCCTTTTAGCTTGTTTGCTTCTTTTTGGGCTGAACGAACATGTTTGCACAACTTTTTAATAAGGACCTTGTCGAATGTTTCTGAGCTGGTTTGCACGGAAGAGTAAAAAACAAAAATCTAGATATTTTGGTGTCTAAAAGTGTACAGTGCAACATGGTCATTTGTGAAATATTTTGGAGCTTTCAATCTGCCTGTATTTACTGTATTTGACATGGCAGCTTTCAAAATGATTGGCTGGCAGTGTGGTTCCCACTTTGCATCTGGTGGTGGTGGGATAAGCACCACATTTAAATAAACTAGAAGAGGCTTTGAAAAAGAATGGCTCAATGGCTGGATGTCTCTTACATCACATAGTGTGATTCAAAAGTATGAAGACAAACATTGCTGAGAGACAGGAATAAACAAAAGTATTAGATCTCAGTGTAGATGTGCCAGTCAAACTTGTTATGTGGTGCCTTTCAGAGTAAAAGAAATTGCTTAAATAGGCTTACAAGTAAAAACAAAATTCAGAAACATCTAGGCATTGATGTTTTTGATAAAATCATAGCCAAATTTGGGAGAAGAATAAAGGTAGAAAGAAAAATAATCGCACTAAGAATAGTCAAAGCACTAAGATCTTACATCAGAATATTTGAACAATCTAGAGGAGATCGGGCCATTCAGCCCAACAAAGCTTGCCAGACCTATCCACTTATTTCTTCTAAAATAACATCAAGTCTACTTTTGAAAGTCCCTAAACTCCTACTGTCTACCACAAAACTCCACAGCCAGAGACAGCCCCCAAGCAGATGAAAGTGATCCCCAGTGTCTGCCTATTGTTATTGATGCAGGGAGCCAGGACAAAGGACTGTAGGTGGGCAAAATGAGACAAATGCCTCACTAGATTGAATGGGAAGCCTCTGTAAAGTGCCATCTTTCGGTCTCTCCACAGATGTTTTTAGGATTTAAATCTGGGCTTTGGCTGGGCTACTCAAGGACAGTCAGAGACTTGATCCAAAGCCACTCCAAAATTGTCTTGACCTAATACTTTGGGTCATTGTCATGCTGAAAGGTGAACCATCACCCCAGCCTGACATTGCATACTCTTTGGAGCACGTGTTCTTCATGGAGCGCTCTATATTTAGCTGTATTCATCCTTCCCTCAATTCTGAGCAGTCTCCCATTCTCTCAACTGAAAAGCATTCCTCCATAATGTGATGCTGCCACCACCATCCTTTACCATAGTGTTGATATTAGGCTGGTGATAAGTATTGTGTGGTCTTCACAGGGCATAACGCTTGGACTTTTGCTCAACGAGTTCCGTTTTTGTCTCATCAAGCCAGAGAATTGTTTTCCTCATGCTCTCAGAGTCGTTTAAATGATTTGCATCTAGCTACTCTGCCAAAGCTGCCTGACTGATGGAGTGTTTTTGAGATGGTTGTCCTTTGAATAGGTTATCCCATCTCAGCAGAAGACTTCTGTTAGAGTAACTATTGGGTTCTTGGTCACCTCCTTGACCAATTCCCTTCTTGCCCGACTACTCAGTTTGGCCATGAGTCTTGTTCCAAACTTCTTCCATTTCACTATTTTTGAGACCACTGTACCGCAAGGAACACTCAAAGGTTTAGAAATGGCTTTATACCCTTGCTCTGACGCATGCCTTACCACAATTTTATCACAGGGGTGTATAAAGAGCTCCTTAGACTTTCATGGCTTGGATTTTGTCCTGACATGCAGTGTGAATTGAGGTTCCTAATATATACAGGTGTGGTCTTTTGTAAATGACATCCAATCAATTCAGGTTGTCACAAGTGGACTCCAATCAAGTTCTAGACACATCTTGAGAATAATTAAAGCAAACACACTGCACCTGATCACAATTTGGAGAGGCAGAGCAAAGGGTCTCAATACTTAGATAAATGTGAGAATTTAGCTTTTGATTTTAAATAAATTTGCAGATCTTTCTGACAGCAAATTTTCACTTTGTCACAAAGGGTTATGAGTGCAGTAACTATAAAAACAAAGACTAAGCCAGATAAAAAGAAAAGAAAAAACAGGAGATAGAGAAACTGTGGGATACTCCTTCTGCTGCTGTTGGGTGTGTTGAAACCAGACTGCCCTCTCTCCCCCACTTTGATCTGGCCCTCTTCATTCCTTCATTACTAGTAATGCATCCCCCACATATGGGCTATCTAATCAGTATGCTGTCATGTGTCCATTATTTATTTTTTCAAGAGTTAGTCAAGTCCATATACTAAAACAAAAAAAAAAATTCAATATATTTAAGGAACTCTGTTAGAGGCCTGGATGTGCTGAGCCCTGGCGTGCCTAACTGTGCTGATACAATCTGAGTTCCAGTCACGTGTTATTGCAGCCTGGCTGCTTCTGCAACTTTTATTTGCCAGCTGGATTTGAAAGCAAGTATGAAATGAAAGAAATTAAAAATAAATGAATAAACTTCCAAATGAAATGCAGATGTGATGAGGTTCTAGACTGTTGACACAGCAAAAGAAAGAAACAGAAAGTGGTGACTGGCAGAGCTGTAATGATGAATGGGCAAAGCTGCGTTTTTTCTGCCAATCAACTTTAACCAATATCAGCTGGGCATCTAATAGTCAGATGGGGCAATTTTAGACTAAAATGTAAAGTTATGGAGAATAGTTAGAGGTATTATGAGCTTGCAGTTGTTCACCTTACCAATGACTATACTGTTTTGTGCAACACCTGCTATGGTAAAATCTTTTGAGTTTGTCATGTGGGCATAGGGGACAGGTGACTGTAATTTCCTACCGCTGCATGGGTTGGCGCTATGAACTTAAACCTTTTCTTTTCTCCCTCTGCAGACAGAAGATTGATGACTTTAACATCAATGACATCACTTCTGGTGTCCATCCACTTGGATCTGCCTCTTCCTCCTGGATGTGCCTAAAACGGGAAGAACCATCAGCATATAGACTTGCATCTGGAAAGACATTTTGTCTTCATGGTTTTGTTTTCTTTCAGTTATACGGGGTGTGCCTTCGGGTGCCCTAACCCTTCATGTTATTTCTGCATTCTTTCGTACAACGTCTATCAGTCTACAGCTTTGTGAGTTATAAACAGATGTGGGCAGATAGAGTGATGGACATAGGGGCACTGGGCAAAACCTGCTGGCTGAAATTTTGAATTTAATTTGGAGGTGAGCTGGAACAAGATTAAGATAAGGCCCTGTGGAGGACTGTTTAGTGAGCATGCTTGATGGACAACTTTAAGGGCGCCATATCTGAAATGGCACAAAAGCAGAATAAATTAATTTTTAAGTGTACCTGACGAAAGTCCTGCTGATCCACCTTAGTTGCAGCTGTTTCTGAGAAACATACATGACTAAACTCACAAAGGATTCTATTGAAGAAGAGAGCCTGCAAGGGCTTACTTTGTTTACCTGGCTCAATGTGGTCAAAGTTGAGCATCGGCTTAAAAAAAATTTACCTACAAAAAAGTTGATAATACTGAAAAACATTGCATTACCTTCTCAGACTTCATCAACTTCTGGTTCTCTGGGGCTGCAGCAGATCCTGGCAGTGTGAGGAGTAAGGCCGGAGCTGACTGATCTCTGGACACACTCACTCTCACACAAGTTCAGTTAGGAGTTGCTGATAAAACTAACCTGTACAGTCTTTGGTGTATAGGAGGAAAACTGGAATACCCTGAAGTAAAAGTCAGCACAGACATAGGGAGAACATGCAAACTCCGCACAGAAAATAACCCAATATACTGGATCTATGAGGCAAGAGAACTGACTAGTGTCACACACGTGCAATTAGGAAGCAGTCAAAAATCCTAAAGGTGAGTGAAACATCGCAAGATGAAGGGTTGTCACGTGGTACTTACCATAATCTCTTCTCTCCACAGAAAAGCCAAGGAAAAATAGTTACCAACATTTCCAGGTTTCAAAATGGCCGCCACAACATCACTTCTGGTCACATGAGCTGACATCACTTCTGACACTCCAAAAAGGCGTCACTTCCGGTCTCATCAAATGACGTTGTTTCCGCTTCCTGTTGCCACGTCACCTCCTGTCAACCATTTCCTGTCTCCATAATTCATCTCTGTATATAAACGCCATTTTGTCTGATAAACATTGTCAATTGTTACCTCTTTGGTTTCTTTTTGATCATTTATTTTGCTACTTTGTCCGCATATGGGGACAGTCCCCAACACTTTTGTTTTTGTGAAATGTCTTTCTTTATTGGGAAAATCTCCACACTAGTTATCATCACACAGGCCAACAATGGAGGAAAGAAAGCATGCAAGAACAAAAAAAAATCACAAGAGCACATTAAGAAATAAGTAAGGATAAGTAAAAAATTAACAAAATGAACAAAGGAGACAAAATACTGACAGCAAACATCACAAAGACAATTGTTACATTTTCAGCACATGCGGATCAGACCATCCGCTGAGTACAGGAAAGTCCATGTCCTACAATATGTGGACACATAACCATCACCACCATTATGTCACCATTACGTGACCATCTTGAAAGCCTGGAAGGCATAAGACATTCTTCTATACAGAAGAAAAGAAAAATTACATGATAAAAACATGCAATCAAGGTGCAGTAAGGCAGTGGGACCTGAGCAGAGCATTTCTGGGGTACTAGCAGGAGTATTTGTTCCATGTGAGGATGCGATCACTTGAAGTGGCTGAGATGTGGGGTTGATGGAGGTTTAAGGACCAATAAGTGAAAGGGTATTGGCCATTCATTTTATTTTTAGTATTCTAATCTTAAAGCTGCAAGCCACAACAATAAAAAGGAGTTTTTAATCAGTTGAGGAGTATGGTTTCTTAATTTAACTTACTGCAGTTTGTGAGTATTCCATTTCAAAAGTAGTGTTGGTGTAAGGGTTACATTTTTTTAAATCTGAGAATGTTGGATAGAGAGAACATTAGAACAAACTAGACGAGAACATACCATTCAGCCCAATAAGGTTCGTCAGAGCTGTGGGCTTGAAATTCAGTGGGTGAGCTCAGGATATGTACCAGCGCCTCAGCTAAAAAGCAGTCTCTCATAAGGACAGATCACATTACAGGGAATCACATTATCCCTGTACTCATTTTCCGAACACTCTTGTTCCATTTCAGGTCAGCACATGGCAGGATTTTGGCAGCACTGGATGTGGTTGGGATAACAATCCATCACAAGGCACAAACATGTATACTATGACCTCATTCATACAGGGACAATTGAACTTTTTTTGGTCAACCTAACATCCTTATCTTTAGGATGTGATAGGAAATTTTAATGCCTAGGAAAAGCCCAGTCACATAAAATGAGAAGCAAAAGCTCAAGAAATTTGCCCCACATGAAATTTGAATTCAGCACTCTGGAGCTGTGAGGCCACAGTACCAATGGGTATAACAAACTCCTGCTCCACAAAGCAATATCGCCGAGCCTACAATCCTGCAAATCGTCACTGCCACTTTGTATCTGACATCCATCCTGGCTCTTTCAAGTAGGCTTTCTGAGTAAACAAATTGAAAACAGGCACATCTTTGCTTAGCACAGATCACTTCAATGAGCAAAGTAACAAGATAATGTGCTGCTTTTGTCTCCGCCGTTTCT
This sequence comes from Polypterus senegalus, assembly GCF_016835505.1. Classification (NCBI taxonomy): domain Eukaryota; kingdom Metazoa; phylum Chordata; class Cladistia; order Polypteriformes; family Polypteridae; genus Polypterus; species Polypterus senegalus. The sequence continues at coordinate 81,661,122 of NC_053161.1, forward strand.
AGGCAATCACCTTCAGGGAGTCCCCAATGACTGAATCCTTTCTTATTTTACTAGGCTGAACCAGACTAGTGCCGCTCCTTAGTCAGTCAAGCAGGTCAGTGCCCCATCCATTATTAGGAGAGGCGCTGCTTTGTACAATACGCTGTTTGAAGGCCACCTCACCAGGTGGGTGTGAAAATGTAGACGATGTAGCCTGCGGACATGACAATCATGCTGAGGGATGATTCAAGCCGGGAATTTCTTGGTAGCCTGCCCATGCATGCAAACTGAAAGAGGATACCTACAGTAATGACATCATGGCGAAGGAAACGGAACTTGCATTCCAAACAAGGGCACTACCAAAAAGCTGGCTGTACTGTATTATGGAAAACATATGAAGAACCTGACAAGGGTTTGAACCCTTTTTAAATCAATCATAGTTACAGTAAAGCCCCAAGTGGCACTTCTGCTGCTTTTTTTGCACTTTTCAATTCCTTGCAGTTAAAAGGACATTGCCTCTCCAGGTTTGCTCTTTCACTCTCTTGATATATTTTAACACAGTCCATCTCGGGCAGGGGTGTCAAACTCCAGGCCTGGAGGGCCGCAGTGGCTGCAGGTTTTCATTCTGACCCTTTTCCTAATCATCGACCAGTTTTCACTGCTAATTAAGTCCTTTTCCCTTCATTTTAATAGCCCTGTTTTTAAGGATTCAGTCCTCTGAATTGATTCGTTTCTTCATGAAATGGCAGCCAAACAGAAATGAGATGTGAAATGAGCCAACAGATGAGCAGCTAAACTGGGATTTCAAACTCCAATCAATTTCACTCCAACCAATCTATTAATGAGAAGCTGATTCTTGCTGTTAATTAAGCCCGCTATTTAATTTTGTGGTCTGTTGCTGCTCTCATTCTGCCACAGCAGACATTTCCAAAACTGCTGATTTTCTGTTTTGGTGACCTGAGAGATTAACCTTACTGAGGCCTTCACTTTTTTTATTTTCAGATATTGTCTGACGGGCACAGGTGAGCTGGTAATGTGGCGGCTCGTTTTGTGTCTCATTATTGTTTGGCTGCTAATTTAAAAAAGAGACAACTAAGGGGCCTGAGTCAAGTTCATTAAAATTAAGGCAAAAGAAGTTAATTAGCAGCAAAAAAGTGGTCACTAATGAAGAAGATGGTCAGAATGAAACCTGCAGGCCTGGAGTTCGACACCCATGATCTAGGGAGTAACAAAGCAAACTTGCTGACAACCATTGTGTCATATGTTTCTGAGTGTAGTTTAAGGGACTCTAGTGTCTGTGTTGAGATACACTTTTGTAATTTGCCATTTGTAAAAATAATGGATGAGCTCTTCATGCTATTTTGACGTTATGGATTTCAAACAGCCCTCCTACCGATGGTGCATCTTGCCATTGCCATGTGTCCAGTGTGCTACGGCAAGATGGCCTGGACAAACCAGTTATCCACTGGGCAGACTTTGTCCCAGGCAGAAGATGGTACCACCCCTCATTTGTGTCCAGTGATTATGAATGCTTGTGTCAAAAGAAATTAATTTTGATTTGACTAGACTACCACCCCTTATTTCTTTGTTGGTTAGATAACGTTGAATTTTGGTTAGCTGCATCCATTTGATTAGACCATTCATTTCATTTCACAAGGGTCTTGCAGTTGGCGAGCCAATGACCTGGCTACCAGCTGATAGAACAGACTCAAGTATACCAGTGACAAAATTAACATTCGCAACCAAAAGCCCAAACAGTTATCTGGGCTTCAGAGACATTTGTTCTTGGGGTCTTCAGGCTAAAAAGGGTGTCTTTCATTCTCTCTGTGTCCCGATCCTGGCAGTTGTCTGAGTCACGTTTGCAATTTCTCCCTTTGTGTTCATGGTTTTTCTCTGAGTGCTCCAGTTGTCCATCCACATCCCAAGGACGTATGTATTAGCATCGCAGGAAACCTAGAGCCTACACCAGCAGGTTTGGATGCAAGGCAGGAAAAAATCCCTGGTTTGCAATATGTATGATATGGCTGATGTTAAGAAGAAAAAGAATATGATATTTCAGCTATCTATTTTGAGAGAGAGAGAGACATTGAAAAAAGGGGGAAAATATTTCAAAATATAATTCTGCTACTGGATTATTTTCACAATGTCAGGTATTTTTAGCTGTGAATAGAACCTAGAAAAGATAAATGCATAAATATAGAATAAATACAAAAACACATTACTTTGCTTAGTTTTTCATCATTTGGCAGACTCTCTTCGCCTACAGACATTGCCAACTCAGGAACTCTACATGGTTTGTATCGCACCATTGTTAAATAACATTTTTAAAGCAAAAGTGATTGGTCAGTAACAATATGCTGATCTTGTATGATGACCTTGTCAGTCTCTCGATCAGTCTATTTTCAAAAATCTGGAGTGGTTGTCCCTGGACTTTTTTGTATGTTCAGATATGGAGATGGATATTTGAGGAGTAAATTGCAAGACAATGATTATTTTTTATATTATGTACATTAAAGAACCATCAATAACAAATCAAATTAATAATATATTACGCAATTATTATAAAAGTAAAATAGAATAAGTTGGACTCTGCAGCTGCATGAATAAAAAAAAAAATTGAGTATTTGTTCAGGCCCAAAAGTTAATACACATCAACAATTTTGATGTAGCAACCTCATGCCAAATTTTATCCACCTATCTTGTTGCGTTTTTGAGATACCATGTTCACCCACAGACATACTGTAATTCCAAAAAGCTGTATTTTCGGACTCAGGGAGGTCTAAAACGTCAAGATTCATCAAAACCTTGAGGTTGAATTTCTTCATGATTACTATACAAAATGATTTCTCCTGTGCGAAGTGGCAGGTGAATTACTGCCAACAAAAAACAGGCACCTGAGAAATAAACTGCAACATCACTCACTTGTGATTTTTTTTGTCCATAAGGTAAAGGTTTTGTATGATCAGCACATTTTGATTTCAGGCATTTGAATTACATCTTGATATACAACAAGCACGAAGAAAGGCAACACAATTTCAATTTCACACACTTTACACACATATTCAGCTCGTTCTGTCACCGCAAATGCTGTATGAATACCCAACCTCTGTCGCCAGCCGCTGTTCACTGGATGAATATATGCAGGCAGCTCGTGGTGAATTTTAAAGACTAGTATTCATTAAAAAATTAAAACTAAAAGTACTTTTAGTAAATTATTATTTTATTTCAGTTAGTCTTTCCAGCTACTTTAACAGTTTTGTTTATTTTTAGTTTTTCATTTCAGTTCTATTAATTGTTTTATTTCGGTTTACAAAAAATGATTTTTTATTAATAGTTTCAGTTTTGATTTTAGTTTTTGTTGACTATAACAACCTTGGTGGGTACTGATGGAGGTGGTAGTTTCATGGACTGCAAGCATCAGATGCAGTAGTAGTTTGGGTCTGTTGGTATGCCCAGTGCTTCTGTGACAATCAGTGGTCTTGATGAGGATCGGGAATGAGAGTGATTGTTTGAACATAGTTGCTTTTACTTTTCCTGGGAGAGGAATTAATGGTGATTTTTAATTTATTTGAAGACTTATTTTAATGGTTTTGTTGATGGCAGAGTGTTAAACAGCCCTGGGATATTTTACGAGGAAGACACAATGTTATGGATTATTTATTATATTAATTATGTAAACTGCTTAAAAAAATTAAAAGAACAGTTTTTAATCAGAGTATAGCATCAAACAAATGATATTGTTCTGGTCAGTTAAGTAGCAGAGGGGGTTGTTAATCAGTTTCAGCTGCTGTGGTGTTAATGAAATTAACAACAGATGCACTAGAGGGGCAACAATGAGATGACCCCCCAAAACAGGAATGGTTTAACAGGTGGAGGCCAATGACTTTTTCCTTCCTCATCTTTTCTGACTGTTTCTTCACTAGTTTTGCATTTGGCTACAGTCAGTGTCACTACTGGTAGCATGAGGCGATACCTGGACCCTACAGAGGTTGCACAGGTAGAAGGTTTGCTCTCTCTCCCAGCACAGTCAAGGTCCTTAATCCATCAGCAGGACCAGTATCTGCTCCTTTGGGCAAGGAGGAACAGGATGAGGACTGCCAGAGCTCTACAAGATGACCTCCAGCAGTCCACTGGTGTGAAAGTCTCTGACCAAACAATCAGAAACAGACTTCATGAGGGTGGCCTGAGGGCCCAATGTTCTCTGGTGGGCCCTCTGCTAACTGCCCGGCACTGTGGAGCTTGATTGACATTTGCCATAGAATAACAGAATTTGCAGGTCCACCACTGGAGCCCTGTGCTTTTCACAGATGAGAGCAGGTTCACCCTGAGCACATGTGACAGACGTGAAAGGGTCTGGAGAAGCCGTGGAGAACGTTATGCTGCCTGTAACATCGTCCAGCATGACCGGTTTGGAGGTGGGTCAGTGATGGTCTGGGGAGGCATATCCATGGAGGGACCTTTACAGGCTAGACAACAGCACCTTGACTGCCACTGGGTATAAGGATGAAATCCTTGGACCCGTTGTCAGACCCATTACTGGTGCAGTGGGTCCTTGGTTCCTCCTGCTGCACGACAATGCCCGGTCTCATGTGGCCAGAGTATGCAGGCATTTCCTGGAGGGTGAAGGAATTGATACCATTGAATTGCCCCCAAGCTCACCTGAGCTAAATCCAATAGAACACCTCCGGGACATTATGTTTTGGTCCATCCAATGCCACCAGGTTGCACCTCAGACTGTCCAGGAGCTCAGTGATGCCCTGGTGCAGATCCCCCAGGACACCATCCATCATCTCATTAGGAGCATGCTCAAACTTTGTCAGGGATGTATACAAGCGTGTGGAGGCCATACAAACTACTTTCAGCTTTTATCCAAAACTTTTTGCTAAACTCTAATTTAAATGTACACAATCACAAGTAACAGTAGTTTTCTTCTTTATGAGTTGTATAATATCGTTTATTCATGTAAAAGCTACATCTCATCCAAAATGTAATGAAACAAATATCCTTTTAGTTTTATTCAATAAACAGAAAAGAACTCAAATCTTTATCCCCATTTCAATAACCAATACAGTATATCACATTTTAACACACAAAGAACAGAAATGAAACAAATAATAATTAACACTAATAGCACCTGTTTCATTAGAAAACAGAATACTGGAAGAAGCTGTCTCATTAATGGGTGGCATATTTCATAGGTGCTGACTCAAGTTTCCAGAGAACCTTGGCCAGGATTTATTTGCACATTCTCGCCATGTCTATTGAGGTCTTTCTTCTAGGACTTTGGTTTTAGTCAGACATCCCAAAAGCACTCAGATTAGTTTAACCTGTGACTCTGCATTTGCTCTGTGTGAATAAGTGTGACTTGTGTTCCATCCAGGGTTGGTTCATGTCTTTCATCCAATGTTGGACAGGTAGACTGTGGATCCTGAGCTTGTAATGAAGCAAACCAGTTACATTAATACCAAAATAAGTAGTGTTGCATAATGGCTAAGGTCTCTGACTGAAAAATAGGAATTTGCTAGTTCAGGTCCAGCCTCTGACTTACTGGGACACCGTGACAGGTTGTAGTGTGCAGGAAATTGTTAATAAAATGTTAACACATGTTATTTATATGGCATCTTTTCCATGGGCTGCCAGGTGGAGTCCTGCGTGCAACATAGAGGTGTCCCGAGTTCTAGCAGGGCATCATGGACAGTGGAGTTTTTCATCACAGCCCTGCTCGATACCATGGGGACATCCAGGGGACGCTGCAGGAAGACACAGAGACTGTGGATTCACCTATAACCCGGAAGTACGTCTTAGTCAAGGCGACAGAGGGAATGATGCGCTTCCGGGATAAAGAAGAGGACTTTTTATCTGACCCGGAAGTCATAGGAGGTCACATGGACTGAAGGATCGAAACACTTTCGGGTCAGGGAATCAGGACTGTGGGAAATCCCCAGACAGTGAGCTGAGCTGGGTGGAAGGGTGGCAACGCGTCTGGGAGTGGTGGGGAGTATAATTGAGAATATTGTTATTGTTTATGAGTATTGTGGAGAGGAGGGTGCTTTGTGCACGGCGTATTAATAAAAAGTCATATATTTGGACTTTTACCTGGTGCATGACATATTGTCTGAGGGTTCAAGAAGACAATAGCGCCCTCAATCTGTCACAATAATCAATAATTAGTACATCACTGTGATTTATGCCATATATAGTTATGGAGATTGAGCAACACATGGTAAAAACAGGAGTTCAATCAATCAATCAATCAATCAACATTTATTTATATAGCACATATTCATACAAAAAAATGTAGCTCAAAGTGCTTTACAAAATGAATAGAGAAATAGAAGACACAATAAAAAATAAACATAAGTCAACATTAATTAACATAGAATAAGAGTAAGGTCCGATGGCCAGGGTGGACAGAAAAAAGGCTGGAGAAAAAAATAAAATCTGTAGGGGTTCCAGACCAAGAGACCGCCCAGTCCCCTCTGGGCAATCTACCTAACATAAGTCAAACAGTCCTCTTTGTATTTAGGGTTTTCATGGAAGGACTTGATGATGATGGTCACGTAGACTTCTGGCTTTCAGTCCATCAATGTTGGTGCATCATGATGCTTTGAGTAGGTGGAGGTGGCGCAGGCCGCCACCACAAAGAAACCGGAAAAAGAAACAGAAGAGAGAGTTGGGGTCAGTACGGATTTTAGAGCCACCATGAATAGTTATTATGATGAATTGAACATACAGAGTATCAGTATTAAGTTAAAGTGAAGTTATAAAAAGGCCAAGTTAAAGTAATGTGTTTTCAGCAGTGTTTTAAAGTGCTCTACTGTATTTGCCTGGCGAAGTCCTATTGGCAGGCTATTCCAGATTTTAGGTGCATAGCAGCAGAAGGCCGCCTCACCACTTCTTTTAAGTTTAGCTTTTGGAATTATAAGGAGACACTCATTTGAAGATCTAAGGTTACGATTTGGAATATAACGCGTCAGGCATTCCGATATATAAGATGGAGCGAGATTATTTAAGGCTTTATAAACCATAAGCAGTATTTTAAAGTCAATCCTGAATGACACAGGCAACCAGTGTAGTGACATCAAAACTGGAGTTATGTGTTCAGATTTTCTTTTCCTAGTTAGGATTCTAGCAGCTGCATTCTGCACTCGTTGCAAATGATTTATGTCTTTTTTGGGTAGTCCTGAGAGGAGTGCGTTACAGTAATCTAGTCGACTGAAAACAAAAGCGTGAATTCATTTCTCAGCATCTTTCAATGATATAAGCTATGTTTCTTAAGTGAAAAAATGCTGTCCTAGTGGTCTGATGAATATGAGATTTTTTACTGAACATGGGCTCAGAAGAGGGAAGCCATGTTTAACTAAAATGCTGGAATTCTATGAGGAACCAAAAAAAGAATATGATCAATGTGAAGCATATGATATTATTTATGTGGACTTTCAGAAAGCATTTGATAAGGTGCCACATGAGAGGCTGGGCATCAAACTAAAATGAGTGGGAGATCAGGGTGATATTTGTAGATAGGTGCAGAATTGGCTCAGACGCAGGAAGCAGAGCGTGATGGTCTGAAGAACCTCATCAGAATTGGCTGATATTAAGGGAGGTGTCCCATGAGGGTCAGTGCTAGTTCCGCTGCTATTTTACATATACAAAAATATAAATAGGTGGATAATCTAGAATCAACTCAACCATTAGAGAGGGACTTGGACAGGATACAGGCTTGGGCAGATTTGTTACAGATGAAATTTAATACAACGTAAATGTAAAGGAAGTAAGATGTTAAGTTTGTATACACAATGGGAGGTATAAAAATCCAAAGTACACCCTATGAGAAGGATGTAGGAGTTATAGTGGACTGTTAACTTCCTGGCAGAATGTTAAGCTATACTGTATAGCACTTTGATGTACAAGTACAAGTCCATGGAGGTTATGCTGAAGCTTTATAATGCACTGGTGAGGCCTCATCTTGAGTACTGTGTGCAGTTTTGGTCTCCAGGCTACAAAAAGGACATAGCAGCACTAGAAAAGGTCCAGAGAAGAGCGACTAGGCTGATTCCAGGTCTACAGGGGTTGAATTATGAAGAAAGATTAAAAGAGCTGAGCCTTTACAGTTTAAGCAAAAGTAGATTAAGAGGTGACATGATTGAAGTGTTTAAAATTATGAAGGGAATTAGTGCAGTGGATCGAGACTGTTATTTTAAAATGAGTTCATCAAGAACACGGGGACCTCAGTTGGAAACTTGTTAAGGGTAAATTTCGCACAAACATTAGGAAGTTTTTCTTTACACAAAGAATGATAGACACTTGGAATAAGCTACCAAGTAGTGTGGTAGACAGCAAGACGTTAGGGACTTTCAAAACTCGACTTGATGTTTTCTTGGAGGAAACAAGTGGATACGACTGGTGAGCTTTGTTGGGCTGAATGGCCTGTTCTCAGTCTAGAGTCTTCTAATGTTCTGACGTGGACATACACAGTATATGACTGTCATGCAGTCTATATTTTACACATTCTGTATATTTACATACTTACATATTTTATAGTTATGTATTTTAACTTGTACTGGGAATCCAAGATACAATATGGGCTGCAGAGTTCAATGGCCCTGAAGAGATAGCAGCTGGAAATTAAAACAAGTGGCGCACAGAAAATAAGAGGTGGTGGTTGCAAAATTGATTTTTTAAAGATGTGCAAAGGCAAGAACAGAAACTGCAAGCAAATCCAATTGTGTTCATGGACATCTAGAAAAGTGTGTTAATTTAAATCACAAAGAGTATCAAAATCATATAAAAAGGCTGTTTAATTTGAACGTTGCAAGATTAATTTTTTGCTTGTATATTCTAAGCTGGAAACAATTTTACCTAAGATGTGGTTTTACTACCAGTATTAGCATAAGACTAGATTAATTTTGTGTAATGTAGTATTCTGTAATCGGTGCTGAAACTTATGACAGCGGTATCAGACACTCTGGCAATTGTTAATCAGCCTTAAATATATGCATGTCTTTGGGAGCATTGGAGGAAAAGCCACTCAGAAGGAGGGAGAAAAAGCAACTTCCGCACAGACACAGGACTTGAACCGAAGATGCTCAGCAGTACAAACCATTGTGCTGCCACGTTGCACATACATTTTGTGTGTTATTTTTCTCTATATAATTATAGTGGACTGTTACCGTGTGCCTCAAATAAAATCATTTAGTGTCCTGTCTCGCAGGATTGCTCAAGGCCGATTTCTTAGACTGAGGTGGAGCAGCATGGCTGTCCAGTTGATTCCCAACTCCTTGTTACCTCACCATCAGCTCTGAAATAAGCCATCAACTTGGCCACAATACATGAACAAGGGTTATATATTTAAAAAGAAACTAATTTAAAGAGAAAAAAAATGGACTTTTGCACATCATTACTTTGAAATAAAGTTCTTTACCAATATGTACAGTAATGTGTGCATCACAGGCATGGTGTCTTGCAGGAAGAACGCAGATATCTAAAAAGAAGAACAAAAAAGATGTAATGTGCATATATCACTTTGTGGTCCTCTGTCCATCTTGAATATTGTCTTTACAACTGCATTTCTACCCATTGCTTTTAGTTGTGAAATCAGTTTCACAATGTCAAATTCTGCATTTTAAATAACAAATATTCAAATCAAGTTTCAGATTAAAGTATTAAGAACAGACCAACCGTGCAGTACTTCCTTGGATACAACACATGCCATTGTACGTACATATTTGTATTTTTATTTGGTTTACATAACAACAAAGCAAACAAAATTCCTGATAATGAGTGAACCTTGCAATGCAGCACTTACAATATGGCCTTTGTCCTTTTTGGGAGTTTATTCTCTCCTGTTATGTTGAGTCAACCTAAACCAGTCATGCCAGGCCACTATGAAAGCTTCTTTTAAGTAATACTTGTTTTACTTTGCTCATCATAAAAAGGTGTCAGCTAAAACAAAGCCATAACCATGAATGGTTTTCATATTAATAATGTGAATACAAATGATAAAATGTTACTTTATTTAGATAGATAGATAGATAGATAGATAGATAGATAGATAGATAGATAGATAGATAGATAGATAGATAGATAGATAGATAGATAGATAGATAGATAGATAGATACTTTATTAATCCCCAAGTGGTTATTTACCGCCTTTCAATGATCAATGGCGAGCCAAGTCACTTTACAAGTATAGAACCACAATGCAACTATTCACAAGTATATTTTATCAGTAAAGCACTAGCAGGTTACGCGACTTGCTCAGGGGCACACACTTGGTCAGAGGAGGTGGGAACTGAAACAGCGAACGTGTGATTTAGACCGGTGGTCCTTAATGTTTACTCCTTAGGACCCCTTGAGTCTTGCACGCGTATGTTGCAACCAGTTTCTTAATCAGTCAGCCATTGTTACCTTTGATTCATCTGATTGTTTAATTAGCGGACCCGTTTTTTTCCCTTTTATTTTGTTTTTTAAAAAAAAGAGGGGTAGCGTCAGATTTACACTTACAGGAAATTAAGTGTAAGAGAAGCAAACGACTATGACAAAGAGTTAGCCAGCCTGGTCAACCTGTAACAAGAAAAAATAAACAAAATACAAACAGTTATTGTGGTGAAGCAAGTTCAGAACAGAATTGTCACAAGATGGTGGAGCTTTCCGTTTTGGGTCCTTCCAACAGAAAGAGGCGAGGGTCCAGGTTGATGGAAACCGGAAGTGAAATCAGAGGTGTTATAACTGTCAGTCAGTCAGTCTGCAGTGGAAGGAAGTGAGGAAGGCATGAAGACACTGCGCCAACCCCTGGAGCAGCAGTAGAATTACCTTCAGCCGCCCCCTATGTGCATGTGTGTGACACAAAACGCATTATGTTTTTCAGTATCTTTAAGTGCTTTATTTGTTTTGTTATTTTGGATGTGGTGAGAGAGGACATGCAGGTGATGGGTGTAACAGAACAAGATGCAGTGGACAGAAAGATATGGAAGAAGATGATCTGCTGAGGCAACCCCTAACAGGAACAGCCCAAAAGAAGAAGAATTGGCTTGTTATTTTTTAATTCCCTTTTTTGTGGACTTTGCTTTTTTAATTGTATCTCAATACAGACAAATAATGTTGAGCAGAGCTGGCACTAGCATAAATGACCCTGAAGGGAGTAACTACGTCAGTGTTACCCAATTGTGTGCTTACTAGGAAATAACTGTCTAAATCACTAAAACATAAATAATCAAGAAATAGGAATTAGAACAAATTCTTAAACAACTTACACATATAAATTCTGGCTTCATTCAATAACAATATAGCATAGCCCGTCTATAATTTCCAGATGCTTGTTAAAAGCATAGAAACTGGGAAGTAATGGCTTGCTTAACTGAAGTGGGAGTCTAATTAAGAGTAGAAGTGAGTGGAGCAACAGGGGGTCCCAGGACTAAATGCTGAAAACCACTGGCTTAGAGTCCAATTCCTGAGCAACTACACCATACTGCCTATGACGGAATTATATAAAATTATATGGAACGGCTCCCAGTAGTTTTTAAATGGCCAGTTTTCCGACACTTACAAAAATAGTATAACACATACCATTGTCAAAAGCACTTACTACAACTCAGAGTGACATACGTACATCAAACCTATCCGACCATCACAGGGTCACAAGTTAGAAACTAGTTCTAGATGGAGTGCCAGTTTATAACAGGGCCAGTTTAGAAGGTCCATTTAGCCTAACATACTCGTCTTTTTGATATGGAAGGATATCAGGAATGTCCTGAGAAAAACCCAGGCAGCTATTTGGAGAACATGCAAACTCTAAAGTGTCGGTGAACCTGTAGTACTCAGACCAAGGTCACCGGATCTGCGAAGCTTGCAGTCTGGGCAGACATTTTTGGACGTCATGGTGTTTACATTTTCTTTCATTTCCGTACTACTCTTAAATTCAAGGAAAAGAACCAAGCCCAGGGCACGGTTTGACACTGCAATGACCTCCTGATATTTACTAAAAGGGGTTGCACTTGAATAAGAGGTGACAGTTTGGTTCTTCCTAATCCTCTGTGGAATCCCATCTAACCTTTTATAATATATCTGGGAGTGGATTTCCTTCAGCTTTCTAATATAGTTCTTAAGTGTCTACTAAGTGATTATGATTACTCTAAAAGGTGTGATGTACCGTTGAAAAGAATAATTCTATTTCTGTTTGTGAGAACTGCGACTAAAGTTACAAGGTGTGGACCTTATGCACCTTGCCTGATGAGTGATATGTCAATATGAACAAACTTTGTTAAATGGAGCACCCCTCTGTACTTTACTAGTAGAGTACATCACAAATAGTTCATACAGTGTGTAGGAAGACCCCATTCCTGATTTGGTGGTCAAGTATATGACCTTTTTCTTGGCACGCCTTTTTCCTTGGAACTTACCTGCCGGAAGTCAGTCTCACTCAGCAACAATTAAGAATGTCTTGTGGTGATGTTGGTGTCCTCTACCACACATTCATTGAATCAGAATCCTCTTGCTTTACGATTGTCATATCCGGTATTATCCTTTCAGAGAATTTCATGACAGTTTGTCTAATGCTTTTCTGAGCTGCTTGCCAGGCTCTTAAGTCATTCATTGATATTAGAATGTTGTTGATTCCTTCATTCAGTAAATAAGACTGGAAGCGATTTCATAATATATTGTTTGTCATATATGTTCCTATTTTAACACACAGTGATGCTGAAATAGCACATTATTATATTGACTAAGCTCATTGTAATCATATAGAAAGAGGTAATTTACAGGAAAAGGTAACTTTAGGAGTAAAACTGGCACTGTTGCTTAGTCATCATGAATCCATTTTGAGGGGGATTTAACCTCCATGGTTTATTCACAAGTGTCTGTCTCTCTTCTGGATGTTCGTATTCTCTAACTTCAGAAAACACTAATAGCAAACAAAAGAACTCTGATCTTTAATACTTTATGTTTTCCGTTGAGCTCCATCTCACCAAGACAATTCAAGGATGAGCTGGTTAACTGTAAGAGCCCGTGCAAACATTAAGATGTAACATTGGTTGTAACTCCTTACTGCAATACATTTATTTAATCTTGCCTTCCCTGTATTATCAAGTGGAAAGCTCAGTTGAGGGGATAAGTAAACTGTGAAATTTTGATGGAGAGGAAAGGAGTGACCGGGACCTCCCACGTACCACACACACAATGAGCATCCACTGGTTTAGAAGGGAAAAAATACAAGAAAGGTATAAGTAACAAAGGGAAATGAGCGAAAAAGTGGAGAAATGCACCGGACAGTAAGGTTGTTAAAAAAATGGATCCATCAGTTTCTGGAAACATCTTATTCTTGTTCTGGACGAGGCTGATCCAGAGGCTAGCGGTGTCAGAGGAATGACAGAGACCTGACTAGCATGGACTTGGCCTGAGAACACACTCACTCACACTCACTCATACCTACCAGTATGTGCTCACCGGGGGTCCATCTCTTTTCAGTTTTATTGCTGTTTTTACTTCACGATGCCTCTTATTTTGTGATTGTTGCATTCATGTCTTGCTGAGGATTGAGATAAATGGGGTGGGAGAGATCTGCACTTGTCCTTAATAGCACCTGCGCTGCCACACTTGAACACTCTGTGTGCCCCCAGCATTATGTCGAGGCATTTACAAAATCTCAGTTTTGTTCAGCTCTTTTGGATTTCCGTTATGTATTAACTTGAATCCTACACAAGGCTAAGTGCTGTTTTTTGAGTTTGAGTCAGAGACAGGATAAGGGATTTAACTGAGAGGGGCATGCTTGTCAGTCGGCCCCCCTCATGCCCCTTCCACCAGCATATTAATGCACACCCAACAGTCAAGGATTTGGTCTATGCAGGCAGCCGGGCAGAGAGACATACGTACATTGGCAGACCTATGGAAGATGGGCAGACTTATGTTTGTTACCTTTGTGTGCCCTCTTGCTGCCTCACCTCTGCTTCAAGTGAAACGATTTGCTCTTTTTGCAACACAGTTTCTTCAGGGTATCCATTGGGAGAATCATTTAGTCATGACTGATTGTTCTATCTGTTGCCTATTTAGATTATCAGTGCCAATAATCAGATTTTCTTTGTTAGTTTATTGTTCATTTTGCCTCTGTGCTTTACCACATATCTCACTGAATTTTCTAACCTGCGAATATTGCCAGCCAGCCCACATTTATTCTGAAGGTAAGACCTGCTGAAAGCAGACTAAAAGAGTGTGTGTTTACAGTAAGAGGAAATGCTTTGACTGTACTGTCGTTTGCATGGCAATATGAATTGAAGTCAATTCCAGGGTCACTGCTTACTCTAACTCTGTTGAGACAGACCACTGCATATTCCACAGAGACAGCAAGAACCAGCCAACGCAAGACATTTCATGGTTGCTTCCAAGACTGTCTGCGTGAAAGAAGCACTGGAGATAAAACTGGGCCAGGATTAATCTGGTTTTATGTGGTTCCTGCTGCTAAAGTAAACCGGCATAAAGAGGACAATACCATAAATTGTTCAGTGATTCAATAATTTAAGTTAGAACTTTATGGAAGGATTGGATAAAAACATGAAAAGACTTGGCGGACCACTCACAGGAAAAGCAACTGCCAGTGCGTTCTTTATCTAAATGTATAAAATGCTAAGGGTGTCATTCTGTCACACAAAAACGTGTGAACCACTGGGCCTTGAGCATTGATCTTGATCTTAATCCAATGCTCATGACATGATAAGCATAACACGACCCAAGAATTTGAGGAGTGTGCTAGCTCGGCCACGTAATTGGGCTTCATGTCCTTCTCAAAGCAGTTGGTGTCTCGGCCACATGCCCTAACCGACAGGAAAAGAACAGTGGTGTGGACACACGACATGGGTGACAGGAAAAGAACAGTGGCCACATCTGCTAGCAATAAAGCAAGTTGCACAGGCTGAATGATTGAAGTCATACACTCCAAGCAGAACAAAATGTCATACATGACCAAAGATTCTGTGGTGTGGGCTTCCTCTGCTACGTAATTGGGCTGCTGGTCCCAAGCCCATTTTAAGAGAATCATAGGCCCCCATGTCAAAGTAGTGCACTAGGCATAGGCATCAGAAACATCGCAAGCCCTTAGGATCCTGGAGCCCCTCAGACAGTACCCATTGTGCCAGTATGCTAAGAAAGCCCTGGCTGGT